>NC_142937.1:28016552-28096552 GCF_046866305.1 Octopus bimaculoides
GTGCTATGCAGTAGACTGAACCCGGTACCATGTGGTTGAGAAGCAACCTTCTTACCACAGAACCATACCTGCGTCTATATAGACAGGACAGTTGGATTCCAAAATCAAGCGGAATAGACCGTTAACACACCTACTGATGATCAGGCGATCAGGCGAGGAAATAAAATCTGAATTTAACAGCGTGATGCAACTGAAAGTCCAGAATACACAAACAGTAATTTTGCCATCCCGGAATATAGGATAATCAAGAAAATTAAAAGAAGCAGGGAGAGATGAGAGGCAAAGATTTTTAATACGGAAATAGCAGTCATGGAATTATTTTTCATCTCCTTGGTATATTCTATCAAGAAAGCGTATATAATTTTTATTGAGTGGCAAAATCTTTCTTATTTATTAGAAATATTTTTATGAAGTCTATGATTTGATCTGGGCGATCTAGTAACGTAGCCGCCTGCATGATGAGCCTCTTTTTGATTTGAGGTGGTTATAAGAAAAAAATAATAATAAAACACCAAGCCAAAACAAAGCTGTTGGCCCAGACGGAATTGTCATTGAGATGATAAAAGCATTAGAGGAATATGGAATTAGAAAATTGTTAGATTTAATAAACAAGATCTATGATGATGGGAAATTTCTAGAAGATCTGAGTAAATCCGTCTTTATTGCACTTCCGAAGAAAGAATGGTCGGTCGACTGTGAAGAACATCGCTCAGTTAGTCTTATGAGTCACGTTGCAAAGACCATTCTGAGAATTTTTCTTCGGCGAGCCAGAAGCAGAACTACTTGACTTTGTAACGGGTGCTTCTACTAGGAATGCTATATTTCTATTGAAAATTATGGCGGAGCGGTCGGTGAAGAGATGCAAAAATACGTTTCTATGCATCTTATAGATTACACAAAGGACTTTGACATGTTATTTGGAGTACTCAGTAACCTTGATCTGAAAGGGGAAGACTTCGAAATTTTGTGGAGTCTGGACTGGAGCCAAACAACGTGCATAAAGGTCGATGTAGAATGCAGTGAATGCATAAGCATCAGGACAGGTGTTTGACAAGGTTGTGTTATGTCACCACATCTTTTGAATTACTACAGCGAATTGATCATAAGAGAACTGGAGGAGGAAGGAATAAAGTCTTACTGAAAGAAGAAGAAACATCACAAACATAAAATATGCAGATGACAGAATCATATTTTCAGGATAGGAAAAAGAACTTCAGGGATGTGAAAGGAAAGGTCAGCTGATAAATTGCAAAAGAGACTATATGGCGGTGACAAAGAAGGGAAGCCGAAAGTCCACGCTGAAAGAGAACAACCAAATCATTATGCAGATATCAGCTACCTGGGAACTTTTGTAAAAAAAAAACGCAAGATGTATGAAGATCAAAAGACGAATAGTGCTGGTGAAATCTCCATTCTCAGAATTGTATAACAGCTTGTCAAACCTTAGTCTGAGCATTAAGAGCATGTTCCGTATATTGAACTGCTATGTGTATCTATGTGTATATATAGAAGTGAGGCATGGCCTAGAATGCCAGGAATAAGAACGTGCTTGGAGAACTGTGAAATGTGGTTCTTAAGGAGAACGTTGAGGATAACATGGTCAGACAAAGTGTCTAATGAAGAAATGAATACCTTAGGAATGAGAACCCAGGTTTGACATTTCCCCAAGACACCTGATGAAGGTTGGAGTGTATATCAGCCGAAACAAGATGAGGACAAATATCTGTCAAATGTAAATAATGTAGATAATGATCACTTATGTCCTACATTCTGAACATAGCACATAAAGACAGAAGATAAATCTGAATGCAGATGGGTTCTCTAGCATTTCATGCATTAATATCACAAAAGAACTTGCATTTAAAGGAAGACTCTACTTAATGTTATAGTGCTGCATGTATTACAGACATTTGTGACGTTCAAAGGAGTTTTATTATCTAGTTTTGTGAAGAAACACAGGATTTAAACGTCACAGATATCAGGCTTCCAACTTATCCTATCTCATTAATAACACGTATTTTAATCTTTCTCAGCTTCACCATTAAGCTTAGAGATGCCACAATCATACATCACAGTGTTTGACGTGTTGTCCTCATCAGGAATAGGTAACTCATTAAACACTTATGCGCTTGGAAATCTGTACAGATCTTAAGTAATCTCCATTCACATCGTACATCATATATATATATGTGTACAACATATATATGACAGTCAGTTAAGCTATAAATGCATTTCAGAAATAATATGATATTATATATTATTATATGAAGAAAGAGTTTATATGATAAGCGACATAGCATACCCCGGTGACAACAGAATTAATGTGAAAGAAGAAAAAGTGAACAACTATGATGAATTGAAGTGCGAAATATGAAGGCTGTGGTCCATGAAGAGAGTAGACACGATACCAATAGTAATTGGTGCACTTGGAAGTATCAACACTCAACTACCAACATGGCTGAAAAAGATCGGTCCCAGTGTGAAGGTAGAACACCTACAAAAATCAGCATTGCTTGGAATTGCAAGAATTCTTCGCAGAGTTCTTGAAGCATGACCAGTAAACAAGTGTCACCTTAGTCTGCTGACTGTGGACAGCTGACACTTTCCATCATAGCAAGTAAAATAAGCACTGAGGTTTCATCACATACTACTACTACTACCACTAGCACCACCACCACCTCCACCACCACCATCACTACTACTACTACTACTACTACTACTACTACTACTACTAATAATAATAATAATAATAATAATAATAATAATAATAATAATAATAATAATAATAATAAGAAGAAGAAGAAGAAGAAGAAGAAGAAGAAGAAGAAGAAGAAGAAGAATGATCTAAAATTTTGGCACGAGGCCAGCAATTTCGAGGTAGGGGATAAGCCAAGTACATCGACCCCAGCGTTCAGCTAGTTTTATCGATCTCAAAATGATGAAAGTTAAAGTCGACCCCGGTGAGATCACGATTCTGCCATCTCACCGCCATAAAAATAATAGCAATTATTATTATTATTATTATTATTATTATTATTATTATTATTATTATTATTACTATTATTATTATTTTATGTTTGACTTTTGTTTTGCATTTGTACAAGTTGGATCCAAATCTCACCCAGAGACCTCAAGAGACAACAAGTTAGAAGTTCATGTAGGTGTTATGCCTAGGGTACCATATATTTGGATTTGTACAGTTTTGTTCAAGGGAATTTTTAAGAAACCATAAGAAAATTATGTGTTTGCTTTAAAATTTGAGATGACATAGACACTATTTTACGTAGGATATGGGCAGTTCCCATGAGCACTATCTTTTGAACTTCAGCCATTTTGGGGTTTCCTGGTATCTGAGCTAGGTAGTAATCAGCCCGTTTCGCTGTCATTCCCAGGGCACCTATGACAATAGGTATTGTTTTCGTCTTCAGATTCCACATTTTGCTAATTTCTATTTCAAGATCTTTATATTTGCTCAGTTTTTGGTAGGTCTTGACATATACGTTTATATCGATTGGGACAGTCATATCAATGAGGAGGCATGATTTTGTCTGAAGTCTTTCAGTATGATGTCTGGCCTATTTGCGTCTATCTTTCTGTCAGTTTGAATGGTGGAGTTCCAGAGGAGTGCAATGTGATCATTTTCAAGTACTGGTGGTGGTTTGTGTTCCCACCAGTTTTTATCATGGGGCAAGTCCACGTTTTTGCATATTGCCCAGTGAATATATTGTGCAGCTCTATCATGCCTGTTGAGATACTCTGTAGGCGCAAGCAGACTGCACATGGAGACAACATGATCGATGGTCTCATTTCGTTGTTGGCATATACGACATAATGGGGAGCTGCTGTTCTTTAATATGTTGGCCTGGTAGTTCTTTGTAGGTAGGTATTGATCTTGGGCTGCTATGATAAACCCCTCTGTTTCTGATTTCAAGCCAGAGGCCATTAACCATTGGTGGGTAAGGGCTTTGTCAATATCTGCATTATTCGCTCTCTTTGGGTATTTGCCTTTGAGAGGTTTTCCATGCCATTTTTCAGTCATAATATCTAAGGCAGCAATTTTTGCACGGGTTTTCAAGCGCTTAGCTTTTTCTGCAGGTGTTTCTAGTTCGTCTAATTCTTGAGTTTGTTGCAATTGGAATTCGCTTAGATAGTCCTTTGCCTGTTTTGTTACTGAGTAAGATGCTTTCTTGCTTTCATGTTTTAAGACAAGTTTTAGCATCCAGTCCTCAGAGTTTTTCAGATATGTGTCTAGGCCAATTGTGGCTACCTCCATTGATAACGCCAGCTGTAGACGTCCTCGGCCTCCCTCTTTTCTTGGCAGATAAAGACGTTCTACATCTGCCTTAGGGTGGTGCATTCTAAGCATTGTCAACAGTTTTCGTATTTTTCTGTCAACATTACATATTTCAGTAATTGACCAGTTAACGATGTTGAAACTGTAAGTCACGACTGGTATGGCTAGAGCATTGATCGCTTCGATCCTGTTTCTCGCGTTCAGCTCTGTCTTCAGTATTGCTCTCACCCTGCGATAACATTCTCTTCTGATCCTTTCCCTCATCACTGAGTGCTTGATATTGTCCCCTTCAATTACCCCTAGGTATTTGTAGCTCTCCGCTGGTTCTAACTCTTTTATGACATTTTGCTGGTCAAGGTTCACATTAGATGTATTTGTCATTTTTCCTTTGATAAAGGTAGCTTTTGCACATTTATCAAGGCCAAATTGCATCCTGATGTCATCACTGAATTGTTTAACAATCGCTAGTAGGCCTTTGAGTTGTTGGTCATTTTTTGCAAAGAGCTTTAAATCATCCATGTAAATGAGATGATTTATATTTTTATCAAATATTTTATAACCATACTGTGCATCATTGAGCAATTTTGAGAGCGGTATTAGGACTAGACAGAAGAGGAGTGGTTATAGTGAGTCACCCTGGAAAATGCCACATGAAATTCTTACATCTCCAGCATTTAGAGATTCATTGTCATTGTTCAACATCAGTGTGGTTCTCCATGATCTCATACTTACAGATAAAAAGTTTCGCAGAGTAGGAGCTATTTTATACATTTCCAGACATTTCCTAATCCAGCTATGTGGTAGGCTATCAAAGGCCTTTTTATAGTCTATCCAGGCTATTGACAAATTTTTGTGTCGCTTGTGACAATCTTCTAAGATCATCTTATTGATGAGTAGCTGATCTTTACAACCATAAGATCCACGTTTACATCCCTTTTGCTCATTAGGGAATATGCTATTTTCTATTAAAAAACTATAGGTGTACTCGGTTAGGACAGATGTTAGCGTCTTATACATTGTTGTTAAGCAGGTTATGGGGCGATAATTTTTTGGTTCGTTTGTTTCCTCATTTTTTGGAAGCAGGAATGTTAAACCATTAACTAGCCAAGAGGGCATCAAACTAGGATTTTGCAAAACATCGTTGTAAAGTTTTGTTAGCAGTTCATGGCTTTCTGGGAAGGCATTCAACCAGAAGTTAGGAATTTTATCCTTTCCTGGAGACTTCCATTTGCTTGACCTCCCAAGAGCAGATCATATATCTTCTACCTTGACCCCCTCCCACTTTTGCTCCTCTAAGGAGTCTAGGTCTGTAGATATTCTATCAATCCAAGGGGCCTTTTCATTGTGTTTTATCTTCTGCCCAGATTTTATTCCAAAATTCTTGCACTTCTTCTTTTGATGGGACAGACTTTATTGCTACTGGTGTTTTCCCTATCTTCCTGTAGACATTTTTGGGGTTATTTTTGAACATGTTATTATCTCGGAAGAATCTAACACGCTTTTTATACCTTGCTATGCGGGCAGCTTTAGCACATACCTTTTGCTTGATGGTTTCTATGGTGGCATCAATGTCAACTATGGTTTTCATATTATATTTTTTCTTTAGTTTTTGGGTCTTTGTAGGTTTGATACTCTTGTCAAATTTAAGGTTTTTCAAACATTCTATGTCAGATCTAAGCAGCTTAATTTGGTGTTGAATGCGTTCTTGCCAAGAAGGCTTTTTGTGCGAGTGTTGTCTTTTTCTAATCGTTTCACCACATAGAATCGTTGAGATTCTTGCGGATGCATAGTACAGGTGGTTGAGAACTGTAATATCAACATCATTAGCTGAAATTATATGCTTAAGTGCAAGGCGGATTTTACCAATTATTTTCAGGTTTTGGTTAGAATTGCGAATTTTGGGGAGAGTGTCGCGTTCATTCATACTAGTTTCTTTAATTTTCAGCCATTCAATCATGATTTGATTTTTTAGATCATGTAGTTCTGTTGCGTCGATTTCTGTATGACTTTCTTCATCTATTCGATTTTCACGTGCCTTAGTGTTTATGGTTGGTTCAGAGAGTATTTCACTTTGCCTATCAGTTACCTTAACTCTTTCAATCATTACTGTATTTTCATCAGCCTTGGGCTGGTTTATAATTATTTCCTCTGTAGTATCTTCTTTAGCTGCAGTTTCATTCTTTTTATCCCTTACTGCTTGTTTAATTTGGTCAATCTCTACTTCAGTTAGTAATTTTTTTTTCGTAATGTTTCTTCTGACGTTGGCAAGTTTGTTACTGTCTATGTAGGGTCTTACTTCAAGGTGTTTCTGTCTCCAGTTTAAGTAGGTTTGTACAGTATTAGATTTATCTGTAGGGAAATATATGGCATGGTAGAAGGCTGTAAGAACGTCTTTATTATCTTCCCTAGACCAATTTTCATTCTTTTTCTTTTGGTTATTTGATGACGAGCATGGATGGCCATCTGTTGGAATATTCCGGTTGTGGGGTACTTCCAGCTCCTGTGTGTCGGGAAGATTTGAACCAGTAGCAGATTTCTCGTCTCGGATCTGGTTCATTATCCGAGTAAGTGGTCCTTTATAATTCGGTCTATGACCATTCCGGTTTGTATTTTGTTTTATTAACAGTGAGGCATAACAAGCTTCGACGTTGACGCTAGGGGACGGATCTGTCTGTTTAGGGTAAATTTTTTGAGACAACACCGTCTCCGAGCTCTCGTGACGTAGCTTCTTAAGGCTAGCAGATCTATTTCGAGTAAGTGGCCCTTTGTGATTCGGTCGACGACCAATCTGGTTTGTGATCTGCTTTGTTATCATTGAGGCATGACGAGCTTTGGCGTTGACATTAGGGGACGGATTTGTCTGTTTAGGGTCAGTTTTTTTAGACAACACCGTCCCCGAGTTCTCAGCATGTAAACATTGCTCGTAGCGTAGTTTTTTAAGGCTAGCAGATCGGTATTCATCTGTATTTTTTTGTTGATAGATTTATCTCCGGGCATAGTGTATTTTTTTTGTGTCTGTGTGTGTGGCGTTTTAAACTTATGAATGGTTCACTGTCTGTGTTTGTTCACAAAATGAAAATAAATAAAGAAGAAAAAAAGTTTTGGTTTTGCTTCGTTTGTGATATGTGTTTTCGTATGCGTGAGTGTGTCCTGTCATTTTCACGTAGTTGTGTAAACATTAAGATGCATGTGTAGTTCTATGGGTATCAACACGTATATATCATTGTGTACACGTTCGAGTGTATGCGTAATTATTCAATATATATACTTACTATTTTGTTCCATTTCTTTTTTATATAGTTTGTAAACTTTCCGGTGTTGGTTTTGCGTGTGTGATCGCACGTGTTTCATTGAGACATCGTGCATAGGAGGACCTGTGCTTCGTATGGAAGTGAAATTTCATTTTTTAAGAATAAAAAATATTTAAAAAAAAATTATCTTCGTTAAAAGACCGCTTCCTTCAAATCTTCCAACGGTTCTCTTTTGCCTAATTCCATCGATGTTATTGGATTAGATTTGTTTTTGTATAGGGAGCCCGGTGTAGCACATCCATGTTGTTATTCAGCCCGTAGCTCTTATTCCTTATTATTATTATTATTATTATTATTATTATTATTATTATTATTATTATTATTATTATTATTATTATTAAAAGAAGAGTGCCATTTGTTATCTTGTGAACAATATTTCGACATCTCGCGTGTCTTCAACTGGTTCAAAAAATACATTTGTCAGTCTACTTCATTTTGGTTAATATAGAAAGGATTGAGGTAACTCCTCCTGAAGATATAGAGTCAAAATTAAAAGATGAGTGCCAGTGGAAGACACGCGAGATGTCGAAATATTGTTCACAAGATAACAAATGGCACTCTTCTTTTAATTTTGACTCCATATCTTCAGGAGGAGTTACCTCAATCCTTTCTATATTATTATTATTATTATTATTATTATTATTATTATTATTATTATTATTATTATGATTATTATTATTATTATTATTATTATTTCTTTATTGCCCACAGGGGGCTAAACATAGAGGGTACAAACAAGGACAGAC
The DNA here is from genome assembly GCF_046866305.1 of Octopus bimaculoides. Taxonomy (NCBI): domain Eukaryota; kingdom Metazoa; phylum Mollusca; class Cephalopoda; order Octopoda; family Octopodidae; genus Octopus; species Octopus bimaculoides. The sequence goes on from NC_142937.1 coordinate 28,024,904, forward strand.
AATGGGATTAAGTCGATTACATTGACCCCAGTGCGTGAATGGTACCTATTTAAACGACCCGAAAGAATGAGAGGCAAAGTCGACCTCAGCGGAATTTGAACTCAGAATGTAAAGACAGACAAATTACCACGAAGCATTTCGCCCGGCGGGATAATCCTATTGGGCTTGTGATATTTATACCCCACTTTGATGGCATGCGCTATTCTCTCACTCAATAATCCAATTATTATTAAAAAAAAATATTGAACTTATTGAGAGGGTGGTGCATACCATCAAAGTGACACTGGGGTATAAATATAGGAAACCCAGCATATCCATCATGACTATCCGTCTGATAATCGTACACCAGGCACATGCATCACAACCATATGTGCACAACATGGTGGTTTCACATCAAGATGCCGTTGCTGGTGGCGCCCAGTTAGAATTTTTCTTCAAGTCGAGTAGCCCATCCCACTCAAATGGTCCCTGAATAAGGTTTGTTCAAGGATGTTGAATGAAATACTTATGTTTCCAAACGTGAATTATCTAAACCCCCCAAAATTCTTCTCAACACATGGCTATGATACTCTCCCATTACTTCTGCTCGTAATCAGAGATACACAAATCGTCAGCCACCAAGGGACATGCTCAACTGGTTATGGTCAAGCGACTGACAAGCAAATCTGTGGTATTGAGCAGAATATTTGCCGTAACCCTTCTTTTATACCAAGCCAAAACAATGTACATGATAACACTTCCAATGAGTTGAGATCAAAAGCCATGGGAGTCACTATCAAAGCATTTACTACTACTACTACTACTACTACTACTACTACTACTACTACTACTAAATACAATCAGGATTGTTTCTCGTAAATCATTTTGCTAAATAGTTCAGATGCGTGTTGACAACATTCGTTTAGCTAGAGGCATTAACATAAACACTGTTCATGTCCTGAGATCACTTGCTATTGGCTATGCAAATCTACAGATTTCCAAACATGTAGTTCAAGAAAATTTCTTTCTATCTAACCCCAGCCTCTCTCTCTCTCTCTTTCACTCTCTCTCTCTTTCACTCTCTCTCTTTCACTCTCTCTCTTTCACTCTCTCTCTTTCTTTCTCTCTCTTTCTCTCTCCCTCACCCTTTCACCCTCTGTCTCTCTCTCTTTGATAGATTTCAGTTATTCTGCAATACAGTATTCCTTTAACAATAAGTATACCGGTTTGACTGCATGTCAGTGAGTGTAACTTGTTTATGTGTTTGCATTAAGTGTCCAACTGGTGTATGTATTACAGACGCAACCCTAACCTTCCGGATACTGATGCTCAGGAGTCTCTTATAATCCGCACTAAGTTACACGAGGAACTTCAAATTCCGGTGACCTCCAGACTAATCTATTGGGCGACACCGTTTCACAGTCCCATCCAAACTACAGTATTGATAAGCTTCGATTATTTTAAGTACAGGGAGCTCTATTTCATTTAATTATTTAAGCAAATGTACTCGTAGTTTAATTTAGGGTGTGTTGACCAAGGGGACACCGTTTGTTTGAAAAAATCGGTAATTCTTTGGAATGAAATATTCCGGAATATCGATGATTGACCTGTAAGCGACTTTTGTACTTACGGCAGTAATAAGTCCCATATATGTAAAACTAAATTGGATGTACGACGTTTGTAAAGCAGTCAAATACCCCTTCACACACATACACACAATCAAAATATGCGGTAAGTGATCACTACAGTTAACCAAGTGTGTTTTCTGTTTAAACACGTGGTTCTCAGCCATGGGCCATGTGACTCTAGGGCGTTCATTTGAGATTTTGTTGTTAAAATCTATGGGCAATAAATTCGTTATAATTGTACAATACACAAAATATTTAACTCCTTTTTAATACAACACCTTCGAATATTTAATTTTAAAAACACAATGACATCCTTGTTATATGCATTGAATGGCTACGAGGCTCCATCGGAGTAAAATAGGTCTGGAAAGGGTCGGTAGGCAACATGACATTAATTTACAATTTTCAGCAGTTTGATTAGCTTCAGTCTTCAAGGCCTTAATGTCTCTAAAATGATTGCGTTTATTGAAATTAATCTGGTTATATATTACCCAATGCTAGATTCGTTGCTCAGTAATTTTTTTATTCTAATGATAAATTCGGTATAAATTTGACTGGTAAACATGTATATAACTATCCTATATATTGCAATATGTTAATTTGCTCATTAAAAATGCTTATACAGCATCGTTATACCACAAATGACATGCGAGCTCTATTAAGAACGTAATTGTTTTCTTATAAATTATCCTAAAAACAGTTTAAATAAATGACAGTGTGTAAAAATATGCAGAATAAACAGAGAAAATGAAATAACGTTCCAATATTTTTGCAGGGTCAATAGCGACAAATAAACATGATAATTAACTCATATTAATCTTTAAAATCAATTAATTATGTATTGAAATAACTGCTATTATATTTTCAATTTAATCTCATTAATAGTATTTACATAAGCAATTTTACTAAACTGAGCAATAGTATATAACTTGATAATTTACATATTATTAGTAGTAGACGGGTTTCATTGATAGTAGACGGCCATGAAAATGTTTTGCAATGTGCGGTTACGACTGATGTTCTTCTTCAAATAACGTCTACGTATAGAGTAAATTGTTTTATTGACTATCAATATATTTGATCTCGGGGATATATTAGATGTCATTATTAGTAAAGGCGAACACTTTTCAGCTCGTGTTATTGTTATCATGCCGAACAAAATCTTTAGCGGTTTTTCGTCCATCACTGTGTTCTGAGTTCAAATTACGCCAAGGTCGATTTTATTTTCTCCCCTTAAATCGATAAAATGAGTACCGGGTTAACAATGGGGTTGCTGTAATCGACTATCATCCTTCCCGAAAATTTCAGACCGTGTGGATATAGCAGAAAAGATTTTTACTGACATATTTGAGGCGGCGAGCTGGCAGAATCGTTAGCACTCCGGACGAAATGCTTGGCGGCATTTCGTCCGGTTTTATGTTCTGAATTCAAATTCTGCGAAGGTCGACTTTGCCTTTCATCCTTTCGAGGTCGATAAAATAAGTACCAGTTGTAATTTGCGGTTGATACAATCGAATCCCCGCCTTCCCCCGAAATTCCTGGCCAAAATTTGACACCAACATTTAATAATTCTTTCTACTAGTAGGACAAAGGCCTCAAATTTGGGGGAAGGGATTAAGTCACTTACATCGATCACCCCACAGTGTATAATTGGTACTTATTTAATCGGCCACGAACGGATGCAAGGTAAAGTCGACCTCAGCGGTATTTGAACTCAGAACGTACTCTCAGACGAAATACCGTTAAGCATTTCGCCCGGCGTGCTAACTATTCTGCCAGCTCGCTGCCCTAACAATAATAATAATGATACTAATATTAATAATAATAATGATAATAATAATAATAATTATAATGATGATAATGATAATAATAATAATACTACTAATACTACTAATACTAATAATAATAATAATAATAATAATAATAATAATAATAATAATAATAATAATAATAATAATAATAAAAAGAGACACCGGGGAAGTGAAAGAGACACCGGGGAAGTAAAGAGACACCTGGGAAATGAAAGAGACACCGGGGAAGTGAAAGAGACACCGGGGATGTTTAACATGTGAGTACGATAAATCACTGCTCCGAAACTTATCCAAAAACATCGGAAATAAAGACATCGCATGGAGCCAAAAAATAGCTGGCAAAGGGTTGGACTATCTCGAGTAAGTAATACTCATTGAAATTTATTTCTATTTTTCCAAATATAATGATGTATTTTAACTTGATACCTCCACTACTCGAACAGCGATCGTAAACACACGTGTTACATCAAAATCAGACCATCTCCAAACCAAAACACCATGTACAAAAAATAGCTGACAAAGGGTTGGATTATATCCGAGTATGTAATACTCATTGAAATTTATCTCTATTTTTCCAAATATAATGATGTATTTTAACTTGATACCTCCACTACCCGCACAGCGATCGTAAACACACGTGTTACATCAAAATCAGACCATCTTCAAACCCAAAAACACCATGTACAAAAAAATTACAAACAGGTTAAATAACACCGGTATTATTCCACCCAAAAATTACAACCGAGAAGTACGTACTGTAAGCTTGTTACGAAAAAAGTACGAAGATATGAACGTGCAAAACAATCTGACAACAGAAATAAATGAACCGGTACCCTACGAAAACGATGACCGTCAAAATAAAGGGCCGGACGTTGTTCCTCATGTCCCGCAAACAAAACCAAAACGGCATAAATGGACACGTGAGGAACACATTTCGATCCTACACGCCTATTTCACAGCAGTGCTCTACCCAAAAAACGAAAACGCAACAACACATACATATAAAATATGGAAGAAAAATAATGTAAATATAGACCTCGATAAAACAATGAACCCTAACAAACTAGCTAACATAAGAAGATATATTCTAACAGCAAAAAAAAATATCAGAAATAGAAATAGAACAATTGAAAGAAAAAATGCATCAGGAAAATCTAGATAGTAGTCACACAGCAATGCCAGATAATAATATAAACACTGAGATAGCAAAACACCAGGACAAACGTAACATTTCCGGCGAAAACGAAGTAAACAAAAAACAACAAACCCAGACCGTAGAGATGTATAATAGTGTACAAAAAGCACCAATCCAGAACACCACAGACAAACATATGAATGAAAAGGAAGGCAAAACAAATATAAAGCCTGGAAATAACGAAGGGAAACCTAATAATTACGATACTATGAAAATGAAAATAACCGAAGACTGAAAACCACAGATCTTAGAATGGACCACAGATTATATCTCCCAAAAATCAAAATAGACAATAAAACAACATCAATAATACATAGCATAGACCTGGCCGTCACGGAACTAACAACCACAGAAACAACAAGCAATATCACTGAGCTAAATGACATAATATATGCGGCAGCCACAAAAGAAGCAGGATACTCACTCAAACCCATCCGAACAGGAGTTCTACCACCCAAACAGACCTTGTGGATAAATAACATCCAAAACAAAGTTTAAAAAAAGAGAAAAGATTTATCGATTCTCAACGAAATTAGTAAACAATCAACACTACTAAGTAACAAGAAGAAAACAAAAATACTGTACAAATACAGCATTACAGAAAAAGACTTACCTGAGGCAAAAGAAAAACTAAAGCAAGACATCCTTGCCAAAGCACAAAGGATCCGCCGGTATGAGAAATGCCAACGTGTATTTGAACAAAACAAACAGTTCAAATCCAACCCCAAAAAACTCTACCAAGAATTGGGTAAAAATAAAATAGACATTACTTCAGCACCAACAGCAGAAGAACTAGAGAGATTCTGGAAACAAATATGGTCGGTGAAGCAACAACCCTAGAAAAGGACCATTAAAACAACGAACTTACCACCTGTGCAACTCTGGGCCCCTATAACAACTGAAGACGTCACCCAGACACTGCAAAGACTAAGCAACTGGAAGGCACCTGGACACGACAAGATCCCCAATTTCTGGTTAAAACACCTGCCAGGAATGCATAAAAAGTTGGCAGAAAACTTTAACAACATACTAGCAGATCCAGAGACAATGCCTGAATGGCTCACAAAAGGGAAAACCATCTTAATCCCCAAATCCACGGAAACGGAGAAACCACAAAACTATAGACCTATAACTTGTCTCCCTACGATCTACACAGCCTTTACTGCAATAATATCGCAGAGATTGAGTAAACACCTGGAAAATAACAACCTGTTTCCAGAAGAGCAGAAGGGATGCTGCAAGGGCTCATACGGCTGTAAAGATCAATTATTGATCAATAAAGCCATAACTGAAGACAGCCGCAGAAAGAAGAAATGCCTCAGTATGGCCTGGGTGGACTACCAAAAGGCTTTCGACAGTGTGCCCCACACGTGGATTCTGGGAACACTAGCCATAAACAAGGTGGTACCAATTATCATAAAATACATAGAGCGCTCAATGAACAAATGGCAGACAGTGCTACAGCTCCAAACAAAAGAGGGACTTGTGAAAACGAAAGCCATCCCCATTAGAAGAGGAATATTCCAGGGAGACACGCTCTCTCCACTCCTGGTCTGCCTGGCACTCACACCTTTAACAGAATTGCTAAATAGAACTGGATGCGGTTACAAATGCTACGGAAAAACAGTCAGCCACCTTCTATATATGGATGACCTAAAATTATATGCTAAAAACGACAAAGAGCTAGAAACACTACTACAAACAGTACACGGCTTTACCAAGGAAATGTATATGAAATTCGGATTAGAAAAATGTGCCAATGCAACCCTGAAGAGGAAAATTAGTTAAAAGTAGCAATATAACACTAGATAAAGCCAATGAAATAAGAGAACTAGACGAAAGCCAACCATATAAGTATTTAGGAGTCAATGAACTAGATAGGATACAACATACACAAATGAAAGAAAAAATAAAGAAAGAGTACTATAGACGAGTTAGATCAATACTAAAAACAGAGCTCAATGCTAAAAACAAGATAATGGGTATCAATACTTTAGCTGTCCCAGTTATAAGCTACAGCTACAACATCCTTAACTGGACACTAAACGAACTATGCAAAATAGACAGGAAAACAAGAAAAATAATGACAGGATATAGGATGCACCACCCAAAATCTGACATAGAAAGGCTATATATACAACGCACAGAAGGTGGCAGGGGTCTTATTCAGCTAGAAAACTATTATAAAATAACCACCATAGGACTGCAAAAATACCTACTCCAGAAGCAAGGGAAACTAATACAAATAGCCACAAAACACGAGCAAAACAAAAAACTGTTTTCAGTATTTAAGGAAGCTGACAAATACAAGCAAAAAATCAATCTACCTAACAAATACGTAGAAGAAGAAGAAGAAGAAGAAGAAGAAGAAGAAACAACAAAAGCTATAAAACAAATGAAATCCAAACTAAAACTAGAACAGCTACGGACCATGATAAAACGATGGCAAGAAAAACCCCTACATGGTAAATACTGGGCTAAACTAAATGCGAAAGAAATAGTCAGAGAAAAATCCCAGCAATGGCTCAGAAGCTCAGGACTCAAAGCAGACTGAAGGATTTTTAATTGCTGCACAAGACCAGAGCCTCCCCACCAGAAATTACCAAAAACACATAATGAAAAGAAATATAACAAGTAACTGTAGAATATGTGGAGATAGACAAGAAACAATAAATCATATTATCTCTGGCTGCCCAGTCCTGGCTAAGAAGGAATATATTCACAGACACAACAGAGCTGGGACCTATATACACTGGAAGCTATGCCAACACTATGGAATAACAACAGAAAAAAGATGGTATAAACACACGCCAGAAAAGGTCATAGAAAACGAGAAAGCAACCATACTCTGGGATATGCCAATACACACAGATAGAGAAATTAACGCAAATAGACCAGATATAGTTGTCAAAGATCATGAAGAAAAAAAATGCTTTCTAATTGATGTATCAATACCAGCAGATGACAACGTTTCTCTAAAAGAAATGGAAAAACTTTCAAAATACAAAGACCTGGAAATAGAGATAACTCGAATGTGGAGTCTAAAAACAGAAACAATACCTATCATAGTAGGTGCCTTAGGTATAATAAAAAAATATTCAGACAAATACATAACAAAAACACCAGGACTTACAAATATTTGTAACATACAGAAAATTGCACTACTGGGCACTGCACACATTCTACGCAAAACACTTTCAATACAGTAAACATAAGAGCACCACAGCAAACCACAGCAGATACCCAAGGCGCAAAGAGCTGCGCTCGGTAGTGAAGTGAAAGCACGTTATAAAAATAAAACTACTGAACAATAATAATAATAATAATAATAATGTCGAGGCGTTGAGTTGGTTGTATCATCAGCAAACCGGACTAAATGCTTAGCGATGTTTCATCCGTCTTTACGTTCTAAGATCAAATTCCGCCGATGTTGATTTTGCCTGTCATCCTTTCTGGGTCGATAAAAGAAGTACCAGTGATACACTGGCGTTGAGCTAATCGACTTTCCTCCAGCCCCAAAATTGCCTGCCTTGTGTCTAAATTCAGAACCAATATTTCATAATGTCACCAGTCAATACGGTTAGCCAGCCATTATAGCCGAATCGAAAACAAGGCCTTTATGGTCTGTTCCGCTAATTTGGGATCACATCTTATATTTTTTTAATATCATTTCCTTGCATTCATATCAACCTGATTGAATTACAACGATTCATTTTACACACACACACACACACACACACACACACACGCACACACACGCACACACACACACTACTTTATAATATCTCTCGCCTGATAAACGATAGCACATAGATATATCAAGGCTCTAACATAAACGTTGAAAAAGAAAGAGAGGGTGAATTTCTCATAACTTTACATATCTAACACGTAAAATATACACATGCAACACAAACCATAATGACAATTCTCTCTCTCTCTCTCTCTCACTATCTATCTATCTATCTATCTATCTATCTATCTATCTATCTATCTATCTATCTATCTATCTATCTATATATCTAAGTATCTATCTAATTGTTTGTCTGTCTGTCTATATGTCTGTCTATCTATATATCTGTCGGTCTGTCTATCTATATTTCTGTCTTTCTATCTAGATGTCTATCTGTCTATCTATCTATATATCTGTCTGTCTATCTATCTATATGTCTATGTGTCTGTCTGTCTGTCTGTCTGCATATATATCCATCTATCTACCTATCTATCTATCTATCTACCTACCTATCTATCTATCAATCAATCTATCTATCTATCTATCTATCTGTCTATCTAATTTACATTTATATTTTTCCCAAGCCAATTCACAACAGAAGTATTTCCATTCTATATTGCATTTAAGAGAATTAAGTATTGTAATACTCAAACACAATTAGTTACAATTCAACCCCAATGTTTTTTTGCTTACCAGAAATAGGAGGAAGTAAATTGCGATTTTCCTTAAAAGTTTGATAACGAGATAAATATTGCTACCGAACCTGTGGGTAATTATGTCGTCCATTATTGTTTAGAATTCATATCACAATTGGTAGGGAAAACTGAAAAGACTAGACAGAATAAAGAAGAGGTTCCTACGTAGTTACTCTACTGCCAAATATAAATGGAAAGGACAGCAAAATCTCTCTTAAATATATCATACATGCGATACCTTCTTTAAAACGGAGTGCTCGGTGTAACGCCGTTATAGGTACAGTTTGCGACGGCCATGGATTGAAATACCTTAGGTCACGTGGTTTGCTCGGTGATGGCTGATCCATGGCAGAGAAGAGCAACATTTTCACAAGTTTGCCAATTCAGTAAAACACGTGAACGCTGATATCTCCAACAATAAATAACGCAGGGGAACACTGATGATTTGTATTATTCTCTAGTTGACTAAGACATTCAGAGTGTATTAAACATTAGGTAGAACTTACCTACAAATTTACAAACATCATATAATTCCCCGGCTGCATTCTTCTACTTAAATATATAACAACCCTTGTTTATCTTGAAAATTATTAGTAAACGCTGCATTCCCCATTCAGCAGGAAATTAGTGTGTGTATATTATCTTCCTCTTTTTGTAAACTTTATCTCATTCTCCCTATTTTTCTCACAGACACAGATACATATATTCATTTCGTGTTTCGTTTTTTTTTTTCCTTAAATATGATTTTACACATAACCCTGGCAGCAGAATATATTTATATGATTTCCTCATGCATTTAAACCCGATTTCTATTGGCAATTCAGGTACCGGAAATATATTTATACTATATTCGACATGAATATTTTCAGAAATATGTGTAAAAAAAAAAAAAAGCCAAAAAAAAAAAAACCCAACTGACAGACATACAAACAACCAAAAGCAAACATACAGAAATCAAAGAGCGAAAACCATCAAGAAGAAGAAAACATTGTGATTTCCTTCAAGTTTACTTGAAGTATATCACGAGAAAGTATAATTCAATTTTGGTTCTCCAAGTTGTATAAGATACCAGCTTTTATTCTAAACAATATTTATAATGCTTCCAGCAATAGAATATAGTGCAAAACTGTCTCAGGAAGATCTTCTTCTTCAGATATCATGCTGCAGCCGTTCCTCGCCATATGTTCAAGTCACACAGTTATTTGGGAAAGTATCAAACACATTTCAATTTTGTTTACTGTGTAAGATAGGATTTCGGGATTCTGTTTAGCCGTGTAATTCTATAGCAGTAATTTACGTCTGCTTTCACCGCGGGTCATTTTATAAACTGTTACGTAAATGGAGAGGACGTATGTTATATAATACTGCGCATGTAGGATGTGTAATCTCACACAAATACATACATGAAGGTAGACGCATGCGCAAAGACACGCACACACTCACACAGACTCACACACATTAAGTGTGTGTGTGTTGGCATGTGTGTGTATGTGTTCTTGTGTAAACGTATAAATCTATATCTATCTATACATACAAACACACATACATACACACGCACACATACATAGATATATACATACACGAATGCATATGTATATATACATTTATACATATACACATACATATGTATATATATAAATATATTTTTGTGTGCGTGTGTGTTAATGTGTGTAGTTTATTTCTCTCACACGCACACACATATATGTGTATATATTACATAAATGGATTTAAACAGAGAATACATCTGTGAATCTTTGCAGATTTTCTGTACGTATGCGCATCTCTGTTTAACAATTGACATCAGAAATCTACGACGACCATAGTTTTATGAATGGCAATTGAATTACCACTAAAAAATTACTGCTATATTAAAGATAACGAACAATGAAAGCAATTGAAGACTAAAATCGAACTTACATATCAGTAAGTACATACCGTCAATATATTAAATGGCATCCAGAGACTTACACAACTTCAGGCCAATAGTTCCAGTTCATCATAACCGACAAAAGTTCCATTTTATTCAGTGTGAATTAAACATAAATCACATGTGAAATTTATTACTAATCAAGCGTAATTGCTATATGTACGATAAGATCATTCTCTGCCCTTTCATCTCGATAAACCAAGAAATTATCTGATATGGTATTTGAATAACGTCCTTTTTATGCGTACCTCTACAGGTTTTCCAATAGAATTTAAAGCTAGCACTGCTAACACGAAGTAGGTCAAAGAATTTACTTATAATCCTTTGATATGCTTAAGAGTACATTATAAAATCATTTACCTGTAATACTATGTGCTACTGTTTTGGATTTAATTAATTTCGATTCACCGACATATTCCCAAGTTTTTTTCATTTATAGGGGTGATATCTTTACTAGTGTCCAACTGTATTTTAACACTTGTATTTTTAATTTTCACCTTTACGAATTTTTTCTTCGTTATATTATCAATTTCTTCCGATGTCATACTATTTATTCTTCTTCCTTTGTTCTGGCGTTTTATCATCTTCGTTCTACAGTGCGTCTTTATAAGTCCTATATTACCACATCGAAAGCACTCCGCTTTTTTAAATAAACGATTTTTCCTCAAGTGTACACTTTCACATGCGAAACATGGGCTTATTTCCTGAATGTTGTCGTGTTTTCTAAAAACACCTTATCTCTATTCTGACTATTTTGCACTTATTTTACTTGGAAATAATCTTAACGTTCAATTTCCTTTGTGCCATATCTTAATTTGACTGTCCTCTCACAATCTTCTGACACTTGCTGTAGGGTTACATCCTGGTTTTGTTCCAGCTTTGCGAGAATTCTAGTTCTAACTTCTGCGTCCTTTTCGGCAATACGCCCCTGAGTAAAAATCAGGCATTTGAATATATCTGGCGTTAATTCTTCCACTTTAAACTTCTCGCATTCCCTGTTTATCTACCAGCACATGCGATGCTGCACTTGTTGTTTTTCTCTATGTTCAGCCACTTCCAGCGTGTGTGGAACAATGAGCTTTTTTCACTGAAACTTTTAAACAATATAGCTATTGTGCCATTAAATTTTATGTCCGGAAGTTTTCTTCGGAGTAAAAAATTGCTGTAACGCTCATGTTTTGCTGCCACCAGTTTTCTTAAGATTAAGCGCGTTTTCTTTTTGTCGCCCCAATTTTTACATTCTTTCTCGAAGATGTGCTCATATCTTCTGTACTATGCTTCGAAGGTAACTCATTCGCTTGGTTCGTATTTGAACTCTGTTATGGAGTTCGCGAGAATGCTTTTTCTTAATTTCCTCACGACTTCAATGCTTGCAGCAATTGTTACTGTAATATTATTTACTGTCGTTGGTGCTTCTGTTGCAGCACTTGCTGTTGTATCTGCTGCTGCTGTTTGTTCTTTCAGTTGTTATTGTTGTTGGTTTTGCAACTCGAGCAAGCCTGCTAATAAATCTTCCATACTTTTACGATTGTTCATGAAATTCGTACACCAACATTGTGAGTTTATTAACTTCGCTTCGAGCTTATATTAACTCTCACGTGAATTGGTTTATCCTCGACGAGTTTATCAATTCTACGTGAGTTGTTTAAATCCTAGTCTAGTTTATTAATTCCTCGTGGGTTGTTTAAATCTTCGTCTCCACTATTATAGCTCTTGTCGCCACTGTTGAAATCCTTATGTTGGATTATTAACGACGCCACTTCGGCATAAAATATACTTAGTAAAACCAATAAAGACACGACTATCTCTAACCGCCTAGTAGTACTCTCTCGTACTCTGCTATTTATAATGACTAATTCATACTACTTGTTACGTGGGAGGGGTATACTATTATTACTAATCCCGCACCACAACAATATATTGTATATTTACGTATGTATACATCTGCATGGTACTTTTTTACATATAGGCATTTATCGCCACCTATATTATTATTTAATACGTGTGTACATTATTAACGAAGATAGTATCTAAGTCGTATCTTGTGAATATATTACTATTCCGCTTATATGTACAAAATAATTCACATAAATCATTGTATACACTAGGTGCGGTCCACTTGAAAGAGCAGGTGTTTTGTAGCGACATAAACTTGATAAATATTTTGATAACCTATTTTTTAGTGTTTTGTTTCATTGTCAAAGATATTCCATTATCTGTTGAAAAATTACATATTGTGAATAACAACGTTGTTGTATGCGAAGTAATATAGCTATGCATATGTTTCCAATATTTCCAATGATTCACCTCGATGCTGTATACTAATGCTGTATACAATGCTCAATACTAAGCTGCACTTTGCATGTTAGTCACTAATACGCTGTTTTGAAAGTAAAACAGAAAAAAATATATAAACATTGTTATATAATCACGTGGTTTAGATACTATTTTGCAGATATTATTTTGAAATATCTGGGTTCGTATGTTAAATTTAAGAAACTAAAAAGGATTATTTTGTTTTTTACAATTCTATGGAGAATTTGAAATTATTCATTTCTTTTCTTCTCTAGGCACAAAGCCCGGACTTTTTGGAGCGGGGTGCAGTCGATTACATTGACGCCAGTACGCAACTGGTACTTAATTTATCGATCCCGAATGGATGAAAGGCAAAGTCGACCTCGGTGGAATTTGAATTCAGAACCTAAAAACAGAAGAAATACCGCTAAGCATTTCACCCGGCATTGCTAACGTTTCTGACAGCTCGCTGCCTTAGAATTTGAAATTATTGCATTGTCATATAAATTTGCTGGCTTTTTTTTTCTACTTAACACTCCATTGTCATATGTTTGAAAATAGTTAAAATTTATTCAAATAGAGCTGGCGTGGCTGTGTGGTAAGAAGTTTGCTTCCCAGACACATGGTTCCAGGTTCAGTTTCACTGCTTGGGACCTTGGGCAAGTCACGTCTACTGTAGCCATTGGTCGATCAAGGCCTTTTGAGTGTATTCGATAGACAGAAACTGGAAGAAGCCCATCGTATATATATATATATATATATATATATATATATATATATATATATATATATTAAGGCGAAGCCCTTGCATGGCCGCAGTCTAATGACTAAAACAAGTAAAAGGTAAATATATATGTATTTATATATATATATTTACATACATGAGAAAGTGCTGAAAATTTCCTGGCTCTATGGGTATCGTGAAAGGCCTGGTTGGTAGCTCAAATACCAACGACGTGGGAATCAAGGAAGCGGAGGTTAATGGATATAAGTATCTGGGTATCTTGGAGTATGACAAAATCAAGCCAAGCGAGATGAAGAGAAGCTTTAGGCGAGAATTTCTCAGAAGGATCAAAACAAATATGTAAAATAGACTCAATGGAAACAGAAAGATCAGGGCAATGAATACACGCGCTGTTTCCTTCATGTGATACGGCGCAGTTGTTGTCAGGTTGACAAAGAGCCTGAGGAAACTGATATAAAAACTAGGAAAGTAATAATAATGAACAAAAAACTGTACCTTCAAAGCAATATAGATAGACTGTTGGACTTAGATAGAAGGAGGGAATGTGCATCTGAGATGCAAGACCTGTGTTGCCAACGAGAAGTCTGGTATTGTACATCGAACAACAGAGTGAATCCTTGTTTGTGGCTGTTAGAAATAATAACACGATACCTACGGAAAACGTGACTCTCCACAAAACATTTCAGAAGCAAAATGGACTGGAAAACAAAATGAAAACAATGCATTGGCATCACCTCAGAGAAATCGATGGAACTTTTTATGTTTTTGGCTTTCGACATCTTTTCATCTACCCCTCAGATTTTCGCTTCCACCGTCGCCCATGTTGCTGCTACTGTTGCGGCCGCCACCATCACTACCACCACTTCTACTACTACTAGTACAACTATTTTTTCACCATGCCCTCTCTCTCTCTCTCTGCTCAGTTCCCGTCGGAAAATATTATTTTAACCCCTAAGATCAAAGGCACATATTTTGAGGCATTTGCAACATCTGACTTGAAGTGGTTTTATTGGTACACAAAATATAACTATTTAGAATTCATGAGACCAAAGCGCAATTCTATTTATGAAAACCAAAAAATATAAAAATACGAGAGGAACTGAAGTGTATATAAAAGAACACATAATTGTATCTAAGCAAAGTTGTAGGCAACGTCTTCGGTGTGCATCTGTGGCAGTTGTTTAGCTGGACCACTGTAGTTGACAATATTTATTTCAGTAGAAATCTTATCATTTTCATCCAAACCTCAGAACGATAATTTGCACTCCATTTGAATTTATAAACTGCATAGATACACAAATTTAAATATCATACGAATTTTGTCCAAAGCTGTATTATTTCTTTTAGGTTTTCCATAATAAAAATGATGACGATTGGTTTAGAATAAGCACAATAGCTCCTCTATAATGGGTATAAAACATGTGTTGTCTTGGAGTAATTGCTTTCCCAAAAGACATTACCGGATTACCATTTACGTGTTCATTCTACTAATGATAGGCCGAGAGGTTTATGTAATACATTATGAAATTATAAACATGAAAGGAAACGTGATTTCCTGTGGGACTTGGACGTATGGCAGCTTATACCGAATGTAATTTGTCAACACGGCCATGTTTGAGTACGATTAGCAAATAACACTGTCTTTATAGGATACAGGCTTAGCTTCAATATCTGAAATGTCATTTAATTTAGTGAAATAGCCTTTAGCTCTAATGGGATTTTAGAAACCGAAGCATAAGGTCTTGTGTTTGTAAGCTTAGTTTGTACGGGCTATGGCGCAATACATAACGTGCGGGAGCTTACACCTTATTCAAATAAACTTGCTTGCTGCGAATAATTTGTAATTAATTCTACATACAAAATATATTTGTATGTTTAAAACATTTTCAATCAAGCAATACATTAAGAAGTGCAAGTGTACAGTATCAAGTTCATGTGTGAGTTGCTTGAAGCATTGGTGGGAAGCGTACGCGATGCCACAACCACTGATAGTACAAAAGTGACCATTTGCAAATAAATTCCTTGAACTTTTGCTGACTAAAAGTTGGTGTTCTAACTCCAAGAACTTCTGTGCGACATCATTAATTGATTATATTAAATTAAGCCTTTACAGTTTACTACCAAATATCAAACTTTGCTTGCTTGTCCTGAAATTCTTCGATATATGTTCGTTCAACCAAACACATTATCAGAAGGTACGAACGACCGATTACTTTATATATATATATATATATATGATCGCTAGCCACTAAACTTTTTCCACAATATATATATATATATATATATATATATATATATATATATATATATATATATATATATATACATATATATGTATGTATGTATATATATATGTATATATGTATATATATATATATATATATATATATATATATATATATATATATATATATATATATATATATGATCACTATCCACCAAACCTTTTCCATTTTATTTTCTCTCCTTAATTATTTCTGTGTTCCTTTCTGTTGAAGAGCGTAGGCCCGAAATGTAAAAGCCTTTCTCACTTCCCAACCGTAAAACTAATACATCTGTTTGTTGTTTACACACCCGTCTTCGTCTTTTGTTTTTTGTAAATTCTCACTATATATATATATATATATATATATATATATATATATATATATATATATATATATATATATATATATATATATATATATATATATATATATATATATATATATATATATATATATATATATATATATATATATATATATATATATCACAAGTACCATTCAAATAGTTCTCGCGGGAGATTCAGCGTGACACAGAGTGTGACAAGGCTGGCCTTTTGGAAATACAGGTACAACAGAAACAGGAAGAAAGAGTGAGAGAAAATTGTGATACAAGATTACAGCAGGGTTCGCCGCCACCACCACAACTCCTGGCAGAGCCTCGTGGAGCTTTAGGTGTTTTGGTTTAATAAACACTCGCAACGCCCGGTCTGGGAATCGAAACTGATATCCTACGACCCCGAGTCTGCTGCCTTAACCACGGGGCCATTGCACCTCCACATACACATACATATATACATATACATATGCATATGTACATGCATATATATATACTACACACACACGCGCGCATACATACATATACCTATTTCTCTACCTGTATACGTGTGCGGATGTGTGTATCTTTGTGTGTTAGTGTGTGAATTTGTGTGTGTGTGTATATATATATATATATATATATATATATATATATATATATATATGTAAACCAACTTATAGCCATTGTTCCTTTTTCATATTTATTTTATTGTTCGTATAGTTAGTTCAGTGAAATATAAAATACAATAGACATTTCGGTTTTATTGCAACGGCAAGAAACTCGCCAATAACAACAGCCACCACCACCATTAGTAGCAGCATGACTAAAAGTTGTAGGTATTCACTAGGATTTATCACACCATCGTACTCATCAGGAAATTGGTTATCATGGCGGTAACGACATCAATTTTCAAGATGGTGGCGGCAGTGGTGGAGGTGATGTTGGTGGTGGTGGTGGTGTTGATTGTGGTGCAACTGCTCTTGATGGTGATGGCGGTGATGATAATGGCTATGATGCTGAGGATGCTGTTGTTGTTGAAGATGATGATGATGATGATGATGATGATGATGATGATAAGACGGAGGAGGAGGACGGGGGATTATGATCTTCATGATGGCTGCTGCAATACCGGGAAAAACATAGGTAGTGATTTCGTCTAAAATTTATCATGGTTTAGAATTTAAATTTTCGATGATAAACACTAATGGTTATGATGTTAGGGTTATTGGTGGTGGTGAAGGCGATCGGACGTTGATGCTGGCATTGACAGGTATTGGATGAATGTGGAGTGGGTCAGTGACAGGTGTTGCTTCGGGGCAAATGATGACGATGATGATGGTGATGGCGATGGTGACGATGATGATGATGATGATGATGATGATGATGATGGTGGTGGTGGTGGTGATGTTCATAATGATGATGATGATGAGGAGGAGGAGGAGGAGGTAGGGGATGTTGATGATGAGGATTAAGATGACGAAGATGATGATGTTGATGACAGTACCAACGCGACTGTGATACAAGGTTCTGGGTTGGGTGGTGGTGATGAGTTTTGGAATGATGTCAGCAGAGCTCTGATTTCGGGGGAGGTGTGGTGTCTACATCTAATGATGAATATAATTACGATACTCGCTCAGCTGGTGCTCTTTATGTTGATCACTATGATTATGGCGATAATGTTTAAGAGACTAAAAGTATTATGTTGGCGACGGTAGCGGGTGGTGGTCATGGCTGTAACGGTAATCATAGTATTCACGATGTTGATACCAGCCATAAATATATATATATATATATATTGTTATGGACTGAAGCCATCACCTTCTGGTGATGAGTATTTCCAAGAGATTAATTTTAATCTACTCCGTCAATACCAACACCGTCCACCATTCCCGTCCTCTCAAATATAGAAAAGGTAATCTTATAGTAAAACCTGATTGATTTCGGGTATTGGGGTTCTAGAGGGAAATCTGGTGGCCTTGTGGTTTGGGTGTTTGTGTGATTGAGTCAGGATCATATCGTCGTACGTTCGATTGTTTGCTCCGAAAATATTTGCTTTATGCAATAATTTGAAATTAATATAGATACTAAGTCTGGAATTGTGTGGGATCGGAATTTATGGCTAAGTCAACCTGAACAAGGGGTAGGGTTTTCTCGACATTGGAAAGATAAGAGGCAAATATTTTCCCGGTGGGATTTGAGCCCAAAACATAGAGAAGTAGGAGAATTTTGTCCATCTTTAGCTAAACGACTGCATCTAACATCTAAAAAGAGACTAGAGTAAACCACATAAGAGGGCCGATAATCTCAAATCTGAAATGTGTTTCTTTAAACCACCCTACTTCGATGACAGAACCACTGCGCCCATGCTATATGCGATTCGCTGAGAGGCACCCAATCTGTATGCGGTGCACACCGGTCAGACTGTGAGGAAATTTCTGGCGAGGAAGAATAACACAGGTAACATTGTGAGGTGTATAGTATCCAATTGATCCATCACTGACTTCAAAATATATTCTAGGACCTGTGTGTTTTATGGAAACTTTTTTTAGTAAATATGGGGTCTCATACATAGTGAGTACTGTCAGAGAATTGCAGGATCGAATAAAAAAAACAAATGCGCACAGACACTTCAATCAAAAAACTCCAGAAGAAGTACCAAATCCAAGATTTCAAAGTAATCATTAGGAACACTAAGTGCGTGAGAAGCAATTGAGAATCATGGCGGTCCAGCTTATGAATAACTTGAAACCAGCAATATACAACGAGAAGACATAACTATAATAACACGAGTCTGCGAATGTCACCTTCTTCATCCTTCCTTCCCACGCATCTTAGCAACGAATTTTTCCATCCAACGTTTCCCCCCATGGCCTGAAGAAGGGGTTATAGCCTCAAAATATAGAAATATAATGTAAAATTACAATTTGCTCTTGCTTTCTTTTCTTTTTGGATTTCAATTTGTATCTTCTCAGAATTTTCCAGCTATACGAAATAAATCCCTTTAAAGTTATCTCGCACAGTAATTCATCAATGCTACACCATTTTAATACATATATATATATATATATATATATATATATATATATATATATATATATATATATATATATATATATATATATATATATGTATATATATATATATATGTACATATATACATACACATACACACACATATAGATCCTTAGATATACTGTACATATATGTACAGCCACACACGCGCGCACAAACATACATACACACACATACACATATACATATAGGTAAATTTCCCAATTATGTTGGTAGGGATATACAATCCTAGCAGGTACCGTATGTAGGTTCAGAAATGGAAAGACGTGATTGACAGCAGAATAAAACTTAGATATATAAATCTCCTTCTCCTATTATTATTAATATATATATATATATATATATATCTATCTATCTATCTATATATATATATATATATATATATATATATATATATATATATATATATATATATATATATATATATATATATGCTGTAGGTAACAACAATAGAAGTCCGCTATCGGCAGCATAAGCTATTACCTTTAAGGAAAGGTAATAGCTTTAGATATTATTGATGCTCCTCTCACAACCATACTCATTACAAACCATTTATGGTGCACTCTTGGAGACCTCAGCTTAGCACGACCTGCTACAAATATACGTCAAATTCTTTTCAAATCAAAGCTAAAAGGAATATTATTATTGATGAGTTGGGGAATATTCCAAGCTGCTTCACTATGAAGCTTTGTAATTTCTGGGAAGAATATTGTGAGAACCGTGTATAATCCATGTACCGTATCATTTTATTGACACAGTTCTCCATACAAGGGTGGGTCTGATCAGGATAAATGAAAGGAACGAAATATAATTTATTTCCAAAGCAATCATTTAGTTATTCAAAGAGCTGCATTTCTCCCATTGTTTGAATTTCGGGCCTTCTGATTTGTGAGAGCCTGATGTTTAACAAGTTGAGAGACACGATGTGCAGTATCCGGTGCAATTGCACGTGCATACATGCGTATCTACATGTGCATATATATATATATATATATATATATATATATATATATATATATATATATAAAAATACAGAAGTCCGATGTATTTACGTAACGCTATGAAGGGAGGAAGGTTAGTTTTTAGGGTTAGGGTTAGTTACATACAGCGTACATTTAAAGTGTTTTGTACGTAACACTTGTATTTAAGTAGCACCTCTGTATTTAAGGATTACCAGTTCCACTTCACCATTAATACTTCAGCAGCCGAGGTCGACTTTGCCTTTCATCCTTTCTGGGCTATCAATTAAATACAAGTTGTTTACTTGGGTCGATCTAATCGACTATCCCCTTCCCCCAAAATTTCGAGTAGAACAGAACATTAAAATTTCATTTGTGTCAAAATATATATTCGTTGCATTGAAACCGTGGCCTGTTCACTGACAAAACTTCACGAAAGTGATGCAGCACGAAGTTTTTTCAGTGAGAGCGCGCGCAGACATACACACACACACACACACACACACACACACACACACACGCATTCATTGCATTTCATTTGGGTATCTATATGTGTGTGCTAATGTGTATTGGCGTGTGTGTGACACTGTTGAAATCGCTTATGCAACTTGATGGTGTATATATTTATTTCTTTATTGCCCACAAGGGGCTAAACATAGAGGGGACAAACAAGGACAGACAAAGGGATTAAGTCGTTTATATCGACCTCAGTGTGTTACTGGTACTTATTTAATCTACCCCGAAAGGATGAAAGGCAAAGTCGGCAGACGAAATACCAGTAAGCATTTCGCCCGGTGTGCTAACGATTCTGCCAGCTCGCCGCCTTTTGTTTATATATTGGCTTAGTGGTATAGAATATTTGGTAACTGTGAATAAGATGCAAGTTTCGAGTACTCCTAGGTAAATTTTTCTTGTCCTCGTCTTCTAATAGTAATTACCCAAATTTCTAGGCTCTTCTCACAGCTATCCCGCGTTCAAAAATTTCAAACAGCTAATAAAAACTTAAAAGAGAAAGTGAGAGACTTTGCAAATGAAAATGGAATACTTCGCAGTGAATACAATGAATATTTATATCTGTGAAGAATTATACGCAGTGAATGCAATGGATATTTAAATTTGCGAGTAATCGGAGTTTAAAAAAATTCGTTAAACTCAGGAAATCGAAATTATCAGAAATTTCTTTCAACATGAATTTATAAAAATATTTATACACGGTCAACCCTTTAATGATTGCTTTCTTTTAGTACTTTTATTAATTGTTACACACCTAATTAATAAGCTGCTTACTCCATTGTACAGGGTATCCACAAAGTCTGGCTACATGGAGTAAATAAAATCATAACATGAACAATTATATATAAGAAATAATAATTTCTTAAAGTATGTGTTAATACCCATGTACTCAGACTTTGTGGACACGCTGTAGTATAGACAAGGGCACTTTAAAAAAAAACACCAGTTTTGCTAAAATTAGGAGTCAAAACACTCCGAACCCACAAAAATTAACATTATATCTTCCCAGGCATGGTTGGAAAAAACCAAGTGACATAAGGATTGCATCTTACCTCTGAAAAATTGCAAAAAGGAATGTCTGGTAACCTAATATGATTTCGAATTTAGCATCAAAACACACTTGATTCTCCACATCCAGTCTACTAATAACAAACTCTTCTATATCTTCTGGTGAAATATTCCTTTGCGACTCCGTACAGCCTTTTCAAATACAGCACCTGATACCGATTCTCTCAATGCGTTAACCCAAGAGCACACATCGGATCCTGAGCCATATCTCCCTTATACCAGGAATGGGGAATTCAGTTGAATCGAACCAGCGAATTCTCATCGCCAAGCGACGGATACTATATTTATATTCTGTTGCATATGATAAAACAGATTTGCCAAGAGAATAATAAACCACTTCAAGAATTCACCAGGAGAATTTTTTTTTTAAATGTCCACAGTCAATGAGAGCAGATGGTATATTTTAAAAGAAGTTCAATAATATTTTTCAAATACAATTTGTGTAATGTTTTTTTCCAAGCAAAACAGTGAAAAATCAAAACATAATAACAATCATTGGTCTATTGTTTGTATAAGTAACATGATTAGCAAAACATTGTACAAGTCCTTTCGTTCCCCAAGCACACAGCTGTTATTTTAAATCAAACTGCGCACTGAAGTGTTTACAGTGATACTCAAGTAAGTAGTACACTGTAAATACATAAATACACAAAGCTGGCGAGAGACATACAACAACGTTCGTAGATTCTGGTGGTATTTCACCGCAAGCACACGCTAATACACACCGCAAACACACACACACACACACACACACACACACACACACACACACCTGTCTGTTTATAAAACCATAAAACCATAAAACCAGGAGATATGTGAGATGAATAAATATTTATTTTACCACGTATAACACATAGGGTTACAGCTGTTTTGTAACCTTCTTTATGTTGTATTAATTAGAACGGCCAAAGCAGTGTGAGTGGGTTTGGTAGAAGGAAACGGAAAGAAGGCCGTCGCACACACACACACACACACACACACACACATACATATATATTATCATCATCACCTTATATATATATATATATATATATATATATATATATATATATATATATATATATGCGTGTATTTGTCATAGAGCTGTTGGCATGTTTACGTTCGCATAATTTAGTAGTTCATTAAAACTGACATATAGAATAAGTGCCAGACTTTACAACTGAAAAAAATAACTAAGAACTGGAGTTGAGGCTTTGAACTGAAATCTTTCAAGGTAGTGCTCCAACATGGCGGCAGTCCAATGACTGAAACTAGTAAAAAGAAACGAAACCTTCCTCTGTTTAAGCATTAATGATTTAACTCAGGATAGTTTATGTAATGGATGCATTTCCTATTGTATATTACGCAAACTTGAAGATCGTCCAAACGTGATGCATTTGGCATGAAAAGTATTCAGAACTTCTATTCTTTCGTCGCTTGAATTGTGTACTGAGTTGAACAATATTCGAAACATAATTCCAAGAAAGAGCTCGATGTAGAGAGAATAGCAATCCTATCCACAGCATTTCCTGGAACTCGTTGGACACTGAGTTACATTGATTTCGAGAATGGACCTGCTCTAAGCATTCAACAATTTGGAAACAACACTCCTCCTCCACCTCCTCCTCCTTACTAAAATAATAATGATCCTTTCTACTTTAGGGACAAGGCCTCAAATTTTTGGGGAAGGGATAGTCGATTATATTGACCCCAATGTTCAACTGGTGCTTATAGTATCGAATTTCATGACTCGTGCCTACAGTAGAAAGGGTTATTATTATTATTATCATCATCATCATCATCATTATTATTATTATTATTATTATTATTATTATTATTATTATTATTATTATTATTATTATTATTATTATTATTAAGGCGGTGATCTGGCGGAATAGTTAGCACGCTAGAAGAAATTCTTAATGGCATTGCGCCCGTCACTATATTCTGAGTTCAAATTCCGCCGAGCTCGACTTTGCCTTTCATCCTTTCGGGGTCGATAAATTAAGTACCAGTGACACGGGGGTCGATGCAATCGACTAGTTCCCTCCCCACTAATTTGAAACCTTGTGCCCCCTGTAAAAAGGATAAGCATTATTAGCGGTATTTCGTCCACCACTACATTCTGAGTTCAAATTGCGTCGACTTTGACATTCATCCTTTCGAGGTCGGTAATTTAAGTACCAGTAACGCACTGGGGTCGATGTAATCGACTATCCCCCTCCCCACAAACTTCAGACCTTGTACCTATAATACAAATGATTATCATCATCATTGTTACAAGTATCATTGTCATCAGCAGCATCATAAACAGTCGTAGAAATAGTAGTAGTAGTAGTAGTAGTAGTAGTAGTAGTAGTAGTAGTAGTAGTAGTAGTTGTTGTAGTAGTAGTAGTAGTAGTAGTAGTAGTTATATTGATGGTAGCATTTGTTTATGTAGCATCATTGTAGTACTAACGACAGTAGTAACATTTGCTGTTGCTGTCGTAGCAGTAGAAAGAAGACAGGCTCAGATACTAACACAATCCTATGATGCTAGTTACTACCACGGGAATTGTCTACGGGAGGGATAAATATTTGATGAAAATAATCACTTAATGGATGAGATGGTCACCTAATTCAACTAACATTGCTGCTATCGACCATCTTGTCTATCAATCACCTCAGCACATCAAAGACATACCAAACACATCGGGATATACATTATAATGACTGGCTTCACACACACACACACACACACACACACACACACACACACACACACACACACACACACACACACACACATATATATATATATATATATATATATATATATATATATATATATGTGTGTGTGTGTGTGTGTGTGTGTGTATGTATGTATGTATAGATAGATAAATAGATAGATAGATGTGTGTGTGTGTGTGCTTACATATAAATCTATATTTCTCATTATGTGTATTTGTTTCGAAATGGCGGAATGTGCTCGCGTAACCGTAACGTGGTGTGTCTCATTTTTGCAATGATGTTTAATTTTTTTATGTGAATACGAATCCATATATGTATCTCATGTATGCACGTGTGTGTGTGTACGTACATACACACACACACGCACATATAAGCATAATATGTATATCTATGGGGAGAGAGAGGTGGTGTAACTTTAATGCAATGGATTTGCTTGAACGACTACGCGATTCCATAAAGGAAAAGTGTCTATCCATGTGTGTGTGACCGTGTGTGCATGCGTGTATGTGTATATAAATTTATATATATATATATATATATATATATATATATATATATATATATATATATATATATATATATATATATATATATATATATATATATATATATATAGGGAGAACTCACCCCCAAAAAACAACAAAAGACGAAGACAGGTGCTGTAGAAAACATATAGATGTATTAGTATAACGCTCGTGGATTGAAATAGTCTTTAACGTTTCGAGCCTACGCTCTTCCACAGATAGAAACAAGGAGAGAAAAAAATGTATGTAGCGGTTGGTAATCTATCATGGCGAAATATATATATATATATATATATATATATATATATATATATATATATATATATATATACACACACACACTGTCTTTTGGGCTCGGCGTTGCTCGTGTTTTCCGTGTTGAAGTTAAGCCGACCTCTGATACCTTGCATTGAAATCGTCTACGTTCTCCGTGCCAACTATTACCCATTAAGATGTTATTTCTGGTGAGGCAGGCTGTTGCATGTTGAGTAGATGTATGGCAGGCGGAGAAAAAATGTCAACAGCAGGCGACGGAGTTTTGTTGACAGAGAGGAGTTTGTGAAGCAACACAACTGAGCATTATCGAGTTTTCGAAAAATTCTGGCCTTATTTGAACTTCAGGGCATGTGATCTATCTAGTGTCAAAAATCATTAAAACCGGTTGGACAGTGAGAGAAGTTAGAGCAACCCTAAACACACACACACAGACACCGACAAAATTACACATTTATGTATATGTATATATATATATATATATATATATATATATATATATATATATATATATATATATATATATATGTCTGTCTATCTGTCTGTCTCTATCTATGGATATATAGGTATATATTTACATAGACAGACATATACGCCCTCATACATGCATATGTATAAATGTTTATGTGAAGATATTAATACCTACATATGTATAAACACACACTCACGCACGCGCACACCCACACATACACACACATATAGATCTGGTCTGATCAATAAGCATCTGGACTATTGCTATAGTAACGAAACTATACCACGCAAGGTGAAGTCGCTTGGAAGAGATTGACTTTGAACTCTGCTGTGCATGATCACAACGTTTAACATATTAGCTCGCTTCCGTTGTTTACAGCTGTGCTTGGAAGGAACGTCTGTAGCGTGTGATCGTCGTATTGTCTATGACAGAGAAAGCGTAGCGGAGCATCTGCTTGAAATGTTGCTAAAATCTTGGCGATATTTGCACAGAGGCTTACGGAAATTTTTCAAAATGTTTTCATCGTTCTAAACACAATCAAGATCTGCAGCTGAAACCCGAGTGTCTTTTTGGTCAGCGGAAAGCAGTTTTGGTACAAATTTGGCAGCAGACACGCGTCTCATACCCAAATCATCAGTGATAATGGACTGAACTGTGACTAATATGCAAATACTCTGATATTTCACGGATGGTTATTCAACGATTTCCCCTCCAGGCTAGGTCACATCTCGCGATGTTTTCTTCAGTTCTGCTGCTTGCAGGTGTCCCAAAAATTTCGTCAATATCGACATCTTTTCCCGGCCATCTTGCGAACGTGTGAATCACTCGTACACTTGTGTGTGGTTCACATACTCATTTCTATACACTTTCTGAAAATTTGATTTGGCCTCTGGACAGGTGTCGCCATGACAATTTTCTCAGGTCGTGGTCAATGCGACAATCATACGCTACACACCTTCCTTGCAAGTACTGCTGTTAGCCCCGGAAATGAGCTAGAACGTTAAAGCTCTCTGCCCCTGGACCCTGCACAGCAGTGTTCAAGGCCGATCTTTCCCAAGCGGCTTCACTGACCGTGCTTTAGCTTCGTTCCTCTGGCAACAGTTCGATACTTATTGATCAGACCTCGTATATATATATATATATATATATATATATATATATATATATATATATATATATATATATTTATATATATATATATATATATATATATATATATATATATATATATATATAATAATATAAACCTATGGAAGTTCGTCTGTGTCTGCATATATATATATATATATATATATATATATATATATATATATATATATATAAATACATATGCGTGTGTGTGTGTGTGTGTATACTACACAGTTTGCTTTCCAACCACACGTTTCTGGGTTCATCCCTCCTCTTCCAACCGCTTGACAATCGCGTGTTTATGTCTGCATGAGATAGCGGTTCAGGTTAAGAGGCCGATAGAATAATTACTTTACTTGAAAACATAAGGTGTCGATTCCTTTGACTAAGATATTCTTCAAAGCGGTGCCTCGGTATGGCCACACTCTAATGGCAGAATTAAAACATGAAATCCCATGATTCTACGTTTTCTAGTTTGACATTTTTCTTTTGGAAAATGGACTTGTTCCGTACTATTTCCTTTCGCACTAAACTCTCCCTTTGTGTAAGGGTCACCCACAGACAAGCTACAATCTCGTTCCCGCTAAGCGTTAGATTACGCATCTTCGTACTGGTTTCATTGTTTGCTTCTATTCGGTCTAGTCGTGGAGCATTCCAATACTTGACATTTTGTAAGGTGGTGACCTGGCAGAAACGTTAGCACGCCGGACGAAATGCTGAGCGGTATTTCGTCTTCTTTACGTTCTGAGTTCAAATTCCGCCGAGGTCGAATTTACCTTTCATCCTTTCAGGGTCGATAAATTGAGTACCAGTTGCGTACTGGAGTCGATATAATCGACTGGCTCCCTCACCCAAAATTTCGGGCCTTGTGCCGCGAGTCGAAAAAAATACTAGCTCGTTTTCAAATTCTGCCGAGGACGACTTTGCCTTTCATCTTTTGGGGTCGATAAGTTAAGTACCAGTTGCGCACTTGTGTCTATCCAATCGATTGTCCCCCGCTCCCACAAAAACATTTCGGGCCTTGTGTCTAGCGTAGAAAAATTACTAGCTCGTTTGCAAATTCCGCCGAGGTCGATTTTCCTTTTCATCCTTTCATTAAATATATATATATATATATATATATATATATATATCACTGCTTTATCGGTTTCAGGTTATACAATTCAATAGCATGTCAGTTATGAAATACCTGTTCTCATCACATACTAATTACGTTGGTGCATACAGTTTATAAAGACTTGGTAAATTTAAAAATTGAATCTGTGAAACAAATTTGGGAAGTTACTATTTTGATGTGGATTTCTGAATGTGGGCGGCCTTTACCAATTATGAATGATGGAATTACTCACTCAACGGAAGAATTGATGCTCAAAGATCAAACCATTTCTGTCATATGGAATATTGTCCATAGGCCGTAATATTGTACAACCCATTTTGCTTGTTCATCGAGGCATGCAAAAAGTGCATGCTAAATGAGTGCTACAAATTTTGTTAGCAGAACAAAAGAATAATCGAGTTGATTTTTTTCACAGGATTGCTTGGGCTTGTTGTTGCAGAAAACGAATTATATGAATGTGTGTTCATTGGAGATAAAACGGAGAACAAGTGATACTCTAAAGAATGAAGATGTTCAAATAGTCCTTCAGCAAATATAGTCCTGTATAACAAGATTTTATTGGGGGAAATCGATGTTAGTTCGGAAGGATGAGGAAGAATTATCATTAATACGCAACTTACCTAAAAGTGTATCCGGTGTATATAGAAATCCCATAATGGACATTTTCCGAGGTAGTTTGCATCACTTGAAATAAAAGATCGCACAACATCTCACCATACCTACCTACAAAAGGAAGCGGTATTTAATATGGTGTCGCTAATAATGTTAATATACGGGTTCAAGCGACTGGAAGAGTTTTTTATGTCATATACATAGACATGCAGGAAGTAAATAGACACGTTTAATTTTCAAAACCTTTTATTTGATATTAATTGGTTGAAGGAGAGGTTTTCTTCTAGCTGCTCGTCCATAATACCCAAGCTTATGCAGATATACCCAAGCTTATGCACACGTTCTTGGACTAGCTTCTAGCTGTTTTGCAATATCAGAAATCTTCGAACGGGGTTCGTTTTCCACAATTCTCTTGAAACAGCGAAGCTTCCTTTCCGAGGGCCCAGGTCGACCGGGATGAGAATATGTTGATTCTTTTCCCTGGCTTTTGAATTGCACTATAATTCTATTAACAGTAGCAAGAGGAATTTGAAGATTTTCGGCAATTTTTCGCTGGCTAAGACCAGCTTCTGATTGCCCAACAATACGACCTCTTTGAAAATCTGACAGTTCTGCTGATTTTTTTGTGCTTGGCATGGTTACTCTTTGCAAATGTTTAATATAATGGCACCTGAAATGAAAAAGAATAATTACATTCTAAATTCTACACCGCTGAAAGCATATTAAAACGCTTAAATCAGAAATTTTGAAAATTAAAAGTGTCTATTTACTTCCTACATGTCTGTGTATACTTAAATTGGGCAGTCATGAAATAATACAACCTTCAGAATTGCGACTATTTTAATGTGAGGATTTTAACATTGCCAAAGAAAATCCGAAAGTAAAGTGACTTTTAGGGATAGTGTTATAAATATGATTAACCAAGTCCTCACTGACGATTACGTGATGCATCAGGTAGCTCTAAAATATCCTGTCATTTTACTGCCAAATTTCCGTTAATAATTTTCCGAAATCACATATTTAACACATAAGTGCTTCCCTGTGACACAAACATGTGATGAAGAAGAACATTACACCACGCCCGTATTAGATCATATTTTAAACAAATACATGTTATTAATATGATGATATTCCTCTGAAATTAAACGAAATATTTAAAATAAAATACAAGACACTTCCATAAAGTCACATATGTATTCTGCTTATTTCTTCCACTCACTGGTGATTTTTCTGGTCACATTGATTTTTAGGATCGTATAAACTTCCATCAGTACACATTGCTTTTTGTAAATGGTAACATCTCCGCAAACAACCTATAGCTTTCTCTGAATGTCTGACAAACTCTACCCCTTTTTCATCACAACTCAATGACGGGGTGTTGTTTTTGATGGAAGCCGACTGCTTGACCGCAGTGAAGAAAAACAAGAAGAGCAGATACTCTCGAAGAAGATTTCCTCCACCAGCATGTGGAATGTGGTCGACTCACGACAATAACAAAAGTGCTATACTAACTTTCGCATTTCTTTCTGTAGACAGTTTTATAATTATATAAGTCATGAATTCCTAAAGATAATTTTGAAATATAAATAGGTTATTGGCTATGCTTCTAGCACTCCTCATTAACCATGGGGCAACACTGATTGATGAATTCACTATAAACTACGAAACTAAATTTTAGACACGTAAGTATTCAATAATGGAATAGCAGATGATGTGTCGAAAACAACGGGATATATAATAATATATATAAATGAAACGCTTGAATTATCAGTCATGTTTGGATTCATTTCTAGCGACATATTCTGACTGCATGCCTTTCGTCAATCGTGAATGTATTTCAGTTCACTCATGGATTTGAGAATATAGCAGGGACAGGCAAAGTAACAATTTAAATACTTAATGAATACAACGGTAGGAACATTCACAAAAAAATTCAGTTTCAAGAGTAAGACAGAAAAATATGTTTGGACCAGTTGAGAAAATATCAAAATGGAAAACGTGAAAAGCGAATTGTTGGATTTTTAGATATACTCATGTGATTAAGAAGCTGCCATCACAAAGGTGTATGTTAAATTGTTACACTTGTTTGGCTAATTAACTTTAAATTAAGAAATCTAAACTAAATTGAGAACTCTATGCACTAAGGCAGATATAAGACTGACATGTACATTGATTTCTCAACAATCAGCGATTTAATAGAGTGAACAGCACATTAGCCATCACCATCTTGTTTGAAATGAGACCTTTGGTAGTATACAGTGAGAAATTGATTTTCTTATTTTAAAAATTCGTCCTTCTTAAGGATAGCAGATCCATCGTTTACCAACGCATGTCCATAATACACGAACATTCTAGACATTCAATGGCACAGTAATATCCAGAACAAGTATAGCAAAAGAAATAACAGCAACATGCGGGAATCGAAATCATGACCTCACGATCGTATGTGCAACACCCACACCACTAACCCATCCCTCCATGAATTACTTACATAATTTATATAAATTACTTAAATATGTAATTTAATTCCATATATTGTACAGGTGCCAGAATATTTTGCTTGGGTGTAAGATGGGAACAGCCTACATATTCCGTATCACGGGTTCCACGACGGATGATAATGTCCCTGCTTCCGTAATGTCTATACATTTCAATTTCTCACAATCATTAAATATAATGATTTGAAATTTTGGCCCAAGGCCTGCAATTCCGTTTCTTATTGTATCAACTCCGAAAGAATGACAGGCAATGTGAACCTCGGGGGAATTTAATCTGAGAACGTAAAGACAGAATTTTGTC
The DNA here is from genome assembly GCF_046866305.1 of Octopus bimaculoides. Classification (NCBI taxonomy): domain Eukaryota; kingdom Metazoa; phylum Mollusca; class Cephalopoda; order Octopoda; family Octopodidae; genus Octopus; species Octopus bimaculoides. The sequence continues at coordinate 28,056,738 of NC_142937.1, forward strand.
CGGCGTGCTCGTCGTCTTACAATCCTTAAATACATGAACATCTTGTCATTTTCTAGAATTCTATTACAGGGTGACTCAAAAGTCTTCATACATAGGAAAAACTTATTTTTTTATAAGATCCCCTAGGTCCCCTGATCTGACCCCTTCTTGATTTCTATCTTTGAGGGCATTTGAAAGGCATGGTGCATCGCAGAAAGATAAAAGACTTAAATCATTTAAAGGAACGCATCACCAACTCCTTTGCACACGTATCACCAGATGTGTTATTACGAGTCCACAATGAGTGGGGTAAACGTATTGCAATGTATATTCAAAACAATAGTAACCATATAGAGCCTGTTAAATAGAAAGAAAACTGTTCTTATAAACTGTTTCTTATAAAAAGATAAATTGTTCCTATGTATGGCGAATTTTGAATCACCCTGTCTAATTGCTGACGACGAATGCCGTCGCAGAGTTCTTTGGCTTGCTAAAACTTGTAAACATGTTACTCAAGTTGCAAATTTATTATTACTGCAGTGTTTTGTTAAGTATAATCATGGGAATTATTCTTGTCCGGGCGCTAGAGATAATGAGATGCATAAATCAGGTGGGAATTTAAAAGAGTAAATTCACAATTAATGGATGTTTTCGTCAAGAAAGATGGCGTAATTGTCTCTGTTTATCTATTTTTACATGGGAGATGATCATCATTGTGTGATGAACTGGCTGATAATTTTGACTAAGCATGTACTGAAAGATAATCTTGAATAAACATGTACTTTATGTTCCATTGAATCAGAGAGAGAGGGGGAAAGGAAAAAGAAAGAGAGAGAGCCGAAAAAGAAGAGAGGATGATAAACAGAGAGAGAGAGAGAGAGAGAGAGAGAGGGAGGAGTGTAGAGATACTAAGTGCTGTTACGGAGATTCAGAGAGATGGTAGAAGAGATTATGAGCGCAACAAGACACTAAAAGTTAGATATTGACGGCATGGGGAAACAACCGGTCAGAGTTCAAGTAGCATCAAAGTATGGCCAGTGTGTGATTTATTCTTAAGGTCAAAGTATAGAAGACATCGATTAAGAATCCTTTCGTGTAATGTTTGAATACAACAACGTGAGATAAATAGTCAAATATCAATAGGAAATCTGTTTTGATACCTTGCTGTGAATAACACAAGGATATCCTGTCACTGAATATGATCTTGATAAACTACATTGTTATAATAGTTCGTACAGACACAAAACTGAAGCATTGCCGAACAACCGTCTGATTAATTTGGCGTTCAAATTCACTTGAGTAATATTTTCTGGTAAGAAATCAAGGACTACCACTCATCTTGCTCCATCGTTTAAAGAAATGAGTGATTAGTTTATATATATATATATATTAAAAGACACTAGTTTTTTTTACTTAATATATATTTACTGTTTGCATACTACCATGGACTAGTGGTTAGAGTAGCAGACTCGCGGTCGAAGGATCGCGGGTTCGAATATCAGACCGGGCGATGTGTTCGCTTATGAGCGAAACACCTAAGCTCGACGCGGCTCAGGCAGAAGGTAATGGCGAATCTCTGCTAACTCTTTCGCTACAAACAACTTTCTTTCACTCTTTTCTCCTGCATTTAGTAGCTCATTTCTGACGGACTGGTGTCCTGTCCAGGTGGGGGGGGGGCTATACGCCAATGAAACTGGGAAACCGGGCAAGGAACCATGGTGAACTACAAGGCACTTAAAGAAGGCTGGAGTGTATGCAGCTGAAACTTAATAAGAAGAGCCATGAAGACAAGGATACCAATCCGACTAATCCCTCATCTCAGAAATATAGAACTGCAGTGTCCTATTTATTGATATGTTTTGCTAGTTCAGCAATAAATACAACGGAGACTTGTATGTAGACTACAGACTCAGGTGACCGGTTCTCTGAATGCAAAGACGATGGGTTCTCTATATATGCTAAGATGCACTACTTTCCTACTTAAGTAGTATATATTTAGCATTAGATTAATACCATACTCGTGTTGATATATTTTGCTAAACAACTAATAGAGCGTTCAATATTTAAGAGAGGAGGAATTATGTACGTTATTTACATTATTTACATATGACGGATATTTGTCCTCATTTTCTATGATGTTAACGTCCTCATCTTCTATGTTGTTAACACAACGTTTCGGCTGATATACCCTCCAGCCTTCATCAGGTGTCCTGAGATTAAGAGCGTGGACTATTAACCCCAAGATTCCGAGTTCGATTCCAGGCAGTGACCTGGATAATAATAATAATAATAATAATAATAATAATAATAATAATAATAATAATAATAATAATAATAATAATAATAATAGCATCGAAAAATACCTTAGGAATGAGAACCCAGGTTCGAAATTTTCACCCAGACATCTGATGAAGGCTGGAGTGTATATCAGCCGAAACGTTGTGTTAACAACAAACAAGATGTGGACAAATATCCATCAAATTTAAATAATGTAAACAAATATATCGTTTTCTACTCAAGGCACAAGGGCCGTTAGTTTATCGATCCTGAAAAGATGAAAAGCAAAGTCTACCTCGGCGGAATTTGAACTCAGAACGCAAAGACAGACGAAACACTGCTAGGAATTTCGCCCGGTGTGCTAACGTTTCTTATTTCTTTATTGCCCACAAGGGGCTAAACATAGAGGGGACAAACAAAAACAGACAATGCGATTAAGTCGATTCGATCGACCCCAGTGCGTAACTGGTACTTAATTTATCGACCCGGATAGGATGAAAGGCAAAGGCAAAGTCGACCACAGCGGAATTTGAACTCAGAACGTAACGGCAAAAGAAATACCGGTAAGCATTTCGCCCGGCGTGCTAACGTTTCTGCCAGCTCGCCGGCCTTAAACAGCAAATATATCGGTGATTTTCATGTAAACTATAGCGTCATACATAATATTTAGATTTGATTTTGCTAAATAAAAGTATGAAAAGATTAATACAATGCTATCGTTTCATTGAAATTAAGGGTTTCTGATAGGAGGGATCAACAGATTAGCAGATCAAAGCACATGTTAAGTTACAGTATTTAGTTATTATGTATGTTGATTTTCTACGTTCAAACCGGCCACATCTAAGTTTTTCGCTGCCCCCATCCGTAGTCTATAAAATATCAGTCATAAGCTCACCCCAAAATTCTTAACATCGTATCTATATGACACCTCCTTCTAAATATTATATCACTTATTCATATCAAGGCAGGGACATGGCAGAAGCGTTAACACGCTGTGCAAAACGCGTAGCGGCATTTTGTCGGTCTTTACGTTCTAAGTTCAATTCCACCGAAATCGAGTTTACATTGCAACCATTCTGTCGGTAAATAAGTACCATTTGAGCATTAGGGTCGATGTAATCAACTTACCTCATTCCCAGAAAATGCTGGCCAAAATTTGATTCTATTATTACACATTGATTTGTGTGTGTATGAGTATATATGCCTGCATAGTTTCAAGTAAATAAATACATATGTATACATATATGGCAGCCAACAGTGTTTTTTTTTTGGCAAAATAGGGGTAGTTTATCCTGTTCATGCAATATTATAAACATTATCCTGCGTTTGAGAATTAAAAAAAAAATTACTTCTGTAATATATATATATAATAAAGTAAAGTTGTGGAATACCGTACGAGTGGAAATATATATGAATGAATGTTTGAAAATGCACTTATTTTAAAAAATATTTATTTACTTAACCGGTTTCACTTTTTTAGAAAAAGATTATCAAAAGTTTTTGAGAATAATAGAAATGTTAAAAAACAGTTTGAGTATTAAAATGCATATATACATTCTTTGATGATAAAATATATTTAAAGTATAAAGCTTTGTATGAACTTTGTAGTGTTACATACTGATTATCACACATTCTCTGATAATAAGATGAAAATGTTAAAAACAGTGTATGAAAATACACATATGGAAAAATACATATACATATTCTTTGATAATCGAATAAAGTTGAGGAGGAACTGACCTGGCTTTTTTCTCTTGTGTATATTGAGGGAATTCCCAGGTCAGTTCCTCCTCAACTTTATTCGATTATCAAAGAATATGTATATGTATTTTTCCATATGTGTATTTTCATACACTGTTTTTAACATTTTCATCTTATTATCAGAGAATGTGTGATAATCAGTCTGTAACACTACAAAGTTCATACAAAGCTTTATACTTTAAATATATTTTATCATCAAAGAATGTATATATGCATTTTAATACTTAAACTGTTTTTTAACATTTTTTTTATTATTCTCAAAGACTTTTGATAATCTTTTTCTAAAAAAGTGAAACCGGTTAAGTAAATAAATATTTAAAAAAATAAGTGCATTTTCAAACCTTCTTTCATATATATATATATATATATATATATATATATATATATATATATATATATATATATATATATGTATATATATATATGAGATGTAATTGCATAGCAAATGACATGACCTGAGATCGTGTGCTGGAACGAAAACAATTGCAGCGTGGAAGGTGTTTATAAGCCATTTAAGAAACAGACAAAAACCGTCAGATTCACTTCAACATTTAAATTTAATTTTCCAAAATATTTTCGTCGCTTTGAGACCGCACGAAATTTTCTCAGTGAACAGGTCGCGGTCTAAAAACGACGAAAATATTTTGGGGAATAAAATTTAAATATTAAAGTGAATCTAACAGTTTTTGTGTGTTTTTAAATGGCTTATAAACACCTTCCACGCTGCATTTGGTTTATATATATATATATATATATATATATATATATATATATATATATATATATATATACATATATATCCTTCATCAATGCGCTTTTGCAAATGTCACACACGCATAAATACGCAGTGTGTGTGTCTTATGTGGTGTTGGCTATGATACATCAACGATAGAGATAATCTGTGAGAAGTCCCTTGAGATATCCTTACACTATCGAGTTACATAATTCCATTTGTCATGCTTTCTGTCAGAAAGGCAGTAGACCAGTGATTGTTCTATTGGTAACATGAACTCAGTATCCAAAGATACTAATGTTCGCTAATTGGGATATATATATATATATATAAATATGAAATAAAAACAAATGTATAAATGGCAAGCAAAAATATATTAATAGCAAAATATATTACATACGAGGTCTGATCAATAAGTTTCCGGTATTAAGGAAGGATAGGAAAATATTAGGCTTATAAGCCCTAAAATTCACAATAATAATAATAATAATAATAATAATAATAATAATAATAATAATAATAATAATAATAATAATAATATTAATATTAATAATAATAATAATAATAATAATAATAATAATAATAATAATAATAATAGAGTCAAAATTAAAAGAAAAGTGCCATTTGCTATCTTGCGAACAATATTTCGACATCTCGCGTGTCTTCCACTGGTTCAAAAAATAAATTTGTCAATCTACTTCATTTTGGTTAATATAGAAAGGATTGAGGTAACTCTTCCTGAAGATATAGAGTCAATATTAAGAGAAGAGTGCCAGTGGAAGACACGCGAGATGTCGAAATATTGTTCACAAGATAGCAAATGGCACTCTTCTTTTAATTTTGACTCTATATCTTCAGGAGGAGTTACCTCAATCCTTTCTATATTAATAATAATAATAATAATAATAACAATAATAATAATAATAATAATAATAATAATAATAATAATAATAATATTAACATCGAAAAATACCCTAGTCGATAAGTTGTGTTAACAACAAACAAGATGTGGACAAATATCCGCCAAATGTAAATGATGTAAATAATGTACATAATTCCTCATCTCTTAAATATAGAACTGAAGTATTCGGATTGTTGCCATAGGAACGAGGCTAAAGAACGCGTAGTGAAGTCGCTTGGCATTGATTGATCTTGACCATTGCTGTGCTTGCGCGCTACGTTTTAACCTTCTAGCTCACATCCATTGTTTACAGCAGTGCTTGGAAGGCTGCGTGTTGTGCTCTTGAGAAAGACACTTTATTTCACGTTGCTCCAGTTCACTCAGTTGTAGAAATGAGTTGTGACGTCACATGTGCCAAGCTATATCGGCCCCTTTGTCTTTCCCTTGGATAACATCAGTGGTGTGGAGAGAGGAGGCTGGTATGCATGGGTGACTGGTCTTCCATAAACAACCTTGCTCGGGCTTGTGCCTGAGAGGGTAACTTTCTAGGTGCAATCCCATGGTCATTCGTGACCGAAGGGGGTCTCCGATACATTTATTATACACACATATATTTGTTGTCAATCTTCGACGCCGTTTCCCTTCTACGAAGGTCGCTCAGAAAGGAAAGTCGAAATGGAGGTATAACAGAAGAACAAACTTGCAACAGACGTTGCGCAGAAGGACCGAACCCATGAACTATTTGTTACAGACCATACTTTTCGACTACAGCCATATCTGTGTGTGTATATGTTGTAAAAATTGGATTGTGTTAGTGCTTCTTAATGGGAAGTCAACTCTTATTGAGTATGTCTATTATCAAGGATGTTCTATCCATGAGTGGAGGGGCAATGGCCCAGTGGTAAGGGCAGCGGACTCGCGGTCATAAGATTGCAGTTTCGATTCCCAGACCGGGCGTTGTGAGTGTTTATTGAGCGAAAACAAGCCTTGTCACAATCTGTGTCACACTGAATATCCCCGAGAACTACGTTAAGAGTACATGTGTCTGTGGAGTGCACAGCCACTTGCACGATAATTCCATGAGCTGAAGCGACGGTGTGCCAACGGACGATTCTATCCATGAATTTCGCATTTTGTATCAAACTGCTGGGCGGGGACTTAAGACGGAAATAGCTGCTATTTCTAGCAGTTAGTATAAACACTTACAGGCCCTAATTCTTCTTTTCTTTGCCTATTATATTATGAGCATCCATTTCCAAAATGGGCGACAACATTACATGTTTTTAATAAATCGTTAGATGTGAAATGATAACTTGGATATTCATTCATAATACATTCCGGCAGGTTCGAGCGGAAGTATGCCAATCGCTGGTGTATCATCACAGGAAAGCAGTTTATCCTTTCTGGCCACTATGCATTCATAACACTCGATCGATTCATCACTGCAAGGAAATCTGGGTAACCGGTGTCTCGGCGCGTGTCTCCTCAATTAGAAGTACCCGGACCGATGGCCTTCGGGGAACCAACATTTTGCTGAGCTCTTCTGATATCAATCAAAGGTTAATAAATCGTCTTTGTCCTCTTTTAACCAAACTATTCGGGGAAATTGTGTTTGCAGTCCTTACAAGTTTAGACCACACTGTTAGGTCTTCATTGATAAGTTCTGATTATTGCAAGTCTTAATCTCCACGTTTCTGCTTGGTGTGATAAGATATGTAGTCAAAAGCAGATGTTTCTCTTTCTTCGCGTACCCCCGCATTATTAGTGCAAAGATAATATTTACCTTCGAATGGTGTCTCTATCCATAAGTACACTACACTTCACGTTGCTCTTATGCTCTTCTGCAGACAGGCATATCAAAGAATAGACCCAACTTTTCCACTACGTATCGCAAGAAGCAACTAACAGAAATTGGGGTAGGATTTGCACTCCGACCTCATAAAACCCTCGCCGGCAACAGCTACCCAACACAGATCCATGGGTCGGAGGGTTTTCGCCTGAGTGGTGCAAAGGTATCATCTGCCAGTTGTAGGGAATCACCAACAGATGCCAGATGCAACAACGCACTGTTGTAACTCATACCTCCCATCCTGCCTCTGCTGCTACTGCTTCTGCTACTGCTGCTGCTACTGCTGGTGCTGCAGCTACTGCTACTACTACTACTACTACTACTACTACTACTACTACCACCACCACCACCACGACCACCACCAACAACAGCACGACTGCTACTACTACTACTACTACTACTACTACTACTACTACTACTACTACTACTACTACTTATCGTTTGTCGTCTTTTCGTAGCGCCCAGCTGTAGCAATATAATTTATGTCGACGATGATAAAAGTTACTTCATATCATACTTCATTTCATGTCCTTTCGACAGTTGGGTTGTTTCTGCGGACCAAGATGTCTTATCCGCTCCATCATCCAAATGTATCTTATATATATCTACATTACATTCTCTAACCATTCATACTGGTAAACATATTCCATTGATGTGCTCTCTTGGATGAAGAATTCTGACAGGCAAAGCGTTTACATTGTGTTTCTATCCAGTTGGCAGAAATTCCTCACAGGACTAACATTTTACTTTGAAGCTGTCACAATCCTGATGGCACCAATTCAATTATTGGTGTTCAACTCGGAATTTACGATTACTTTTACATGCGATAGAATTACAGTTCCAATCTCTCTGGAACTCGCTGATATTAAGGTGCTTATCTCCGTTCTCTTCTCATCGTGAATGCAGTTATCATCTATTATACATTTTTGCTCTCAAATTGCATCCTACTATTTTCACTATACGTTTCACTTGGCAGTACAAATTTATTAATTTACTAGTGTTCTTTATATCATATAGTTATCAGTCACCATACATACATACATACATACATACATACATACATACATACAGAAAATTATATTACATACATGTGAGAAGGGATGACCACTAAGTGGACATCCTTTACGCCAGAAATCGACTATCAACGGTCTGTGGTTTGACAGTTGATGGTCGATTTCTAGCGTAAAGGATGTCCACTTAGAAGTCATCCCTTCTCACATAAATGTACGCACACACGCACGCACACGCACACACACACACACACACACACACACACACACACACACACACACACACACATATATATATATATATATATATATATACGTAAAGCTACATTTATATAAGTATATATATATATATATCTATACTATATATAAAACAGAGGTGTGTGTGTCATCGCTTTTCACGTGAAAAAGGCATCACTATTTACTTTCATACTTGTGATACATAAATAATTTGACCTCAGATAAATCTCAGGCTCTTCATTTGATTTTTTTTATCTCTAATTAAAAATAAATAATATTGCTTTATATTTAAGATTCACGTCTTTAAAAAGGTTTCTCAATGTCAACTTCCGGTACGGACGTGAAAAACGGCGACGTCTCTCACTCTCTACAACGATCAATTATTGAAACACATATTTACGAAGTTCATAAATTTCAATATTCCGTACAAGATAGTTTTTAACGTGCTTTTATTTATACGATTTTTGGGCGTTCCATGTTCATCTCATATATTCTCACTCTCTCTCTCTCATTCACACACTCCAGGTTTGATTTCGTTCTGAACTCGCACACTTCGTTAATTTCCGTAAATAAATTTTCTATTATTTTTCTTTTTTGGCACATGTGTGTTTCTGTATGTGTGTGAGTGAAGGGCTGTGCTGTGATGTCTACGTACATACATAAATACATATGCATGCATCTTTTCTGTGTGTATATCTGCACGTGTGTGTGTGTGAGAGAGAGAGAGAGAGAGAGAGAGAGACAGACAGACAGAGAGATGTTTCAGTGACTCTCTCTCTCTCTCACACATACGTACAAGAAATGTATGACTATTTATGTATGTACGTATAATTGTTGACACACCCCTTCACTGGCTCTGTCTGTCTGTCTGTCTGACTGTCTGTCTGTCTGACTGTCTGTCTGTCTGACTGTCTGTCTGTCTGTCTCTGTCTCGCTGTCTCTCTCTCTCTCACACACACACAGCACACGCGCATACACACGTGTGTCTTTGTAAATATGTTTGTATATATTTACGTATGTGTGTGTTTGTAAGAGACAGAGTGTGAGTGAGTCAAGGGTGTGTTGTCATATGCATCCATCATTTTTGGATGTATGTGTGCGTGTGTATGTGTGTGAGACAGAGTGAGAGAGCGGTGTGTATGTAGTACTAGCAGAGGCACCCGGCGTTGCTCGGGAATGAAATTGTTGCTTATATACTTGAAGAAAAAAAGGCAAAATATGCTGTATAGAAATTTGAGAGGACATTCTGTAGATGGACTCTCAGATGAATGATGGCTGGGCGCCTCTCATGAATGGGGAAAATTGAAGATGTGCCAAAAAGCCTCATTGGTACTTGGAAACTTTTACGAAAATTAAAATGGGGATTAAATGAAAAAAATGATTTACGTGAATATCCTCACAAGAGTAATTGAAATAAATGGCGATTGTGGAATACGTGAGTCTATGTAAATATGTTTGTATACATTTATGTATGTGTGTGTTTGTAAGAGACAGAGTGTGAGTGAGAGAGAGAGGTTTGCTGTCATGTATACGTACATGCATAAATATACATACATCTTTGGATGTATGCATATGACAACACAGTTCTTGACTCACTTGCACTCTGTCTCTTACAAACACGCAAGCGCGCGCATACACACGTGCGTCTTTGTAAATATGTTTGTATACATTTATGTATGTGTGTGCTTGTAAGAGACAGAGTTTGAGTGAGTCAAGGGGTGTGTGTGTGCGTATGTATGTGTGTGAGATAGTGAGAGAGCGGTGTGTATGTAGTATTTACTCTCTCTCTCTCATACACACTCACACACACACTCACACAAAAAATAGAGAGTGAAGCTTTTTGCCGTTGTTACATCAATACCGGTAGTTGACATTGAGGAACCTTTTTAAAGAAGTGAATCTTAAATATAAAGCAATATTATTTATTTTTAATTAGAGATAAAAAATCAAATGAAGAGTGCCTAACATTTATCCGAGGTCAAATTATTCACGCATCACAAGTATGGAAGCGTTTGGTGAAGTCGATTACACACACATCTCTGTTTTATATATAGTATAGATTTACTCTCTCTCTCTCTCTCTCTCTCTCTCTCATACACACGAACACACACACACACACACACATACTTCCATTTCATCTCATGTGTGATACTCTGTGTGTGTGCGTGCGCGTGCGTGTGTGCTTTCGTGTGTGCGTGAGGGGTTCCACAATCGCAATTTATTTCAATTACTCTTGTGAGGATATTCACGTAAATCATTTTTTTCATTTAATCCACATTTTAATTTTCGTAAAAGTTTCCAAGTACCAATGAGGCTTTTTGGCGCATCTTCAATTTTCCAATACATGGGAGGTGCCCAGTCATCATTCATCTGAGAGTCCATCTACAGAATGTCCTCAGATTTCTATACAGCATATTTTGCTTTTTCCTTCCAGTATATAAGCAACAATTTCATTCCCGGGCAACGCCGGGTTGCTCTGCTAGTATATATATATATATATATATATATATATATATATATATATATATATATATATATATATATATATATATATATATATACATATGCATATATACATACGTATATGTACATACTTACATCTGTACGTATATATATGCATATGTGGGCACATGACGTCACGAAACGTGTACAACAAAAATATGAAGTACGAGTACATGGAATATGAACCATATTTTCGAACAACGAAAGACAAAAATGGAAAACAAGACAAACAATATAAAGAATGACCTTTCATCAGTTGTTAGCTGCTTTTCTACAGTCGTATTTCGAGCATTTGACAACAAGATACGCTTTCAATCAAACAGTTGCTTCCGCAAAGCAAATTAAATAAAACATTTAAGAGAATAAGTAACATAGGCACAGGCGTTGCTGTGTGGTAAGAAGCTTGCTTTCCAACCACATGGTTCTGGGTTCAGTCCCACAGTGTGGCTACCTTGGGCAAGTGTCTCTTCTACTATAGCCTTGGGCTGAACAAAACCTTGTGAGTGGATGTGGTAGATGGAAACTAAAAGAAGCGCGTCGTATATATATATCTGTACTATGTATGTATATGAGTGTCTGTGTATTTGTGTGCCTGTGTTTGATCCCCACCATCACTTGACACCCGATGTTGGTGTGTTTACGTCCCTGTAACTTAGTGGTTCGGCAAAAGTTGCCGATAGAATAAGAACTGGGGTTACAAAGAATAAGTCCTGGTGTCAATTTGTTCGACTAAAGGAGGTGCCGCTGTTAAATGACTGAAACACAGAATAAAAGAATAAAAAAAAAATTATCATTTAAAAACAGCATTAATGACGAATACCGTTTCCTTCACAGCAGCCATGATGTTATATTCTTCGAGTTTTCGTTTCATTCACTGATTATAAAATCATGAATTGCAAAATTATATTTATTGCTCCCTTGGTCCAATCATTGGACTGTGTATCATCGTCTTGAAGGGATTTTGTTGAGCGAATCCACCCTAATACTTAATTTCTGAGGTCTGGAACTTGGTTCTATCGTATTCTTTTACCGAACGACTAAGTTATGTATATAAGTTTACACACACACACACACACGCACACACACACACACACACACACACACACACACACACACACACACACACACACGCAAGCACACATGACGAGTTTCTTTCTCTTTCCGTCTGTCAAATCCATCCACCAGTTTTTGAATTTTGATTTTTTATCGAGGCATTATCGAGTCAGGTTGATTGCTCGGGCCAGCCTGACTAGCCCTGTTGAACTTGGCATCCAATATCTTCTGCAGGGTGTTGTATATACGTCTTCCCCTGGCCTTCCAGCCGCTGTGGTTCTATGGTTTGGTGTCCACAGCAACAGATTACTCACAAGTTCTTGTATACTTCTCCAGCAGTGGCCAGCAAACCTTAATCTTTGCTCTTAGATGGTTGATGAGGAAGTTGGTACATTCCCACATAACCATTGTTTTTGATTCGCCTGGGTTAAAGGAGACATTTTCCGAAGGTGCCACACCTTGGGACTAAACTCAGCACCATAGTTTCGGAAAGGAATTTTATAAATGCGTCTTTGTTATAAATCCCTGATTTACGTCGGACAAACTAATCACTTTTCATGTCTTCCAGATCTTTACGCTGTTAGTTTACATATTCCCGAAACCAACGTTGCTATCTATCTTCCCTTGTCGATTAAAATAAATAACGAATCAAATACTGGTGTGGATAGAATCATCATCTCCCCCTCTTCAAAGAATTCCTAGCCTTCTGCTTATATCAGAAAATATTATTAGCATTACATACATCAACCTTCAGAATCGCTAAAAGCATTTTTAGAGTGTTTGTATTTTCACTGAGTTCCTGTTTTTTTTATTCCATTCGGAATAGTATTTACAAGTTGGTGCGAATGTTAAACTGTGCCTAAATATTGTACAGCCACGCTACTTTCATAATTTAAAGACATTTATAGTCGTTAATTTGATTTGGCAGCCCTTGGTGGTGAACCAATTGACACAGTGCTATCGTTAATTCATATTTGGTATTCTCTTGACACACAGAAACAGCAGAATTTAGAACATATTTCGATGAACGAGGTTAATTTCTCTTGTTTAGGCCGATATCCCTAATTCGACAGTAGACTCTTCATACAGCTATTTTTATTACATCGATTGCTTGAGTGGTTTATTATTATTATTATCATTATTAGGCGGCGGACTGGCAGAATAGTTAGTGCGCCGGACGAAATGCTTAGCCGCTAAATTCTGAGTTCAAATTCCGCCGAGGTCGACTTTGCTTTTCATCCTTTCTGCGTCGATAAATTAGGTAGCAGTTGGTCTTTGGGGTCGATGTGATCGACTTACTGCCGCCCCCAAAATTTCAGGCCTTGCGCTAACAGTAGAAAGGATTATTATTATTATTTTCATCATTATCATGAATTCCAAATGCTGCCAACGTCGACTTTGACTTTCATCGTTTCGGGGTCGATTACATAAGTACCATTAACGCACTGGTGTCGATGTAATCGACTATCCACCTCCCGCAAATTTCAGGCCTTTTGCTTATAATTGAAAGGATTATTATTATTATTATTATTATTATTATTATTATTATTATTATTATTATTATTATTATTATTATTATTATTATTATTATTATCTTCATCAATTCCAAATTCCGCCGACGTCGACTTTAGCTTTCATCTTTTCGGGGTTGAATCGATTAGCCAACAGTGAAGGCATCCAATTACCAGATGGTCAGACGTTAACACCATTGAAAGGAGGAGAGAGTTATAAATATCTGGGAGTATTAGAATCTGGCAGAGTACTAACTACAGAATTGAAAATGAAAATTGAGGAGTACATTAGAAAGGAGAGAAAGTTAATGAAGTCAGAGGTAAATGGTCCGAATCTAGCGAAGGCAGTAAATACTTGGGAAATATTATTACTTAAATACTCAGCAACTTTTGTATATTGGACAAAAACTGAATTAGCAAAGCTAGACAGAAGAGGTAGGAAGGAATTCAATATGAATAAAGGACTCTACACAAAGGCAGGAGTAGCAAGAATATACCTGCCTAGAATGGATTGCAGAAGAGGGTTTATATCAGTAGAAGACTGCGTAGAGTTTGTTAGAATAGATATAGACTCTTATGTAGGTAATAGGGAAGAAAGTTTATTAAAAGCTGCTAGAGTGACAGCAAAACATAGGGAAACCAAAAACCCAAAGGAAGTTAAAAACCAGAAAAAAGAACAGAAATGTTCTGACTGGCAGGAGAAGGCGTTGCATGGTAGAATCCCAAAGTTAGTTGCAGCAAATAGTAGTAGTGAGACATGGTTATGCTTGGAGAAAGGAAAGCTGAAGAGGGAGACAGAATGTTTATTAGTAGCTGCATAAGATCAAGTGTTAAGGACTAATTAGGTAAAAGGAAAGATAGACAAAAACCGAGTAGATTCACAATGTAAATCATGCAAATCAAAAGAGGGAAGGATTGCTCATAGAGTAAGTGAATGTAGCATGCTGGCACAGAAAGAATACAAGAAAAGACAAGACAATCTAGGGAGAGCAATCCACTGGGAGCTATGTAGAAAATTAGGATTTGAGCATACTGATAAATGGTATGAACATAAACCTAGTAAAGTACCAGTAAGTAAGAAATATAAGATGTTGTGGGACTTTAGCATTCAGACTGACAGAGTAATAGAAGCTAGAAGGACTGATTTGGTAGTAGTAGATAAAGAGAATAGAAAGTGACAGGTAATTGACTGTAGTCCCAAATGATGACAACATTAATATGAGAGGTATAGAAAAAATAATAGCAGGACCTAGTTATACAATTATATAGACTATGGAAAGTGCTGGTAAAATGTATTGCAGTAGTTATAGGTGCATTGGGAACTATCCCTAAAGTTCTGAACAGATGGAGCGAGTAAATAGGCATAAAACCCAGTACAACTGCAGAAAACAGTGTCATTGGAGACAGCGTGGATACTTAGGAGGTCTCTTGGCATCTAAGGTCACTTATTGTAGGCTGATGTTAAGATTTCTTTCTTTTACAACAGTCTAATCTGTTGAGTGTATATGAAAATAATAATAGGTGCGGTACAGCAAATATTCTACTCAATAACACAGATTTACTTGTCAGTTGCTTAACCTTAACCGGTTGAGATTGTCACTTAGAGGCTGACGGTATGTGCACATCCGTTCATGAGCAGAAGTAGTGGGGGTGTATCAAAGCCATGTGTCGTTAGGAAAGTCTTTGGGGTTTAATAATTCACATCTGAAAAAAATCACCATAAACAGCTATCATAATAATAATAATAATAATAATAATAATAATAATAATAATAATAATAATAATAATAATAATAATAATAATAATAATAATGCCCTGATGCAGTACCAGGCAGTGGCTTTCATGGCTTCTGATCTTAATTGATTGGAAGTGTCATCATGTACATTGTTTTGTCTTGGTATAAAAGATGCGCTACAGCAAATATTCTGCTTAATACCACAGATTTGCTTGTCAGCTATTTGACATTAACCAGTTGAGCATGTCCCTTAGTGGCTGACGATGTGTGCATCTCTGATCAACAGCAGAAGTAGTAGGGGAGCATCATAGCCATGTGTTGAGAGGAATTCTTTGGGGTTTGAATAATTCCCTTTTGGAAATATGGGTGTTTTGCTCAACATCCTTAAACAAACCTTATTCAGGGACTTTTTGAGCAGGATGGGCTATTCGACCTGAAAAAAATTCTAACTGGGCCCCACCTGCGAGGTCATGCGCTGTTTATCTTGATATGAGATCACCATGTCGCGCACATATGGTTGTGATGCATGTGCCTGGTGTACGCCTATCAGACGGGTAGTCATGTTGGGTATACTGGGCTTCGTATATTTTATCCCAGTGTCACTTTGATGGCATGCCCTACTCTCTCACTCAATAATAATAATAATAATAATAATAATAATAATAATAATAATGATGATGATGATGATGATAATAATAACAGAGAATTGAGCAGCACTGATTAAACAGACTTTTCAAACAAAATCAGAAACGAGTTTATCAGGAACTGGATAGGAAAGAAAAAGAGGGAAAAGCCGTGCTGGATGCTGAAGAAAGCAAAAGATTCTTGTCAGATATATGGTCTCAG
Source organism: Octopus bimaculoides (assembly GCF_046866305.1). NCBI lineage: Eukaryota > Metazoa > Mollusca > Cephalopoda > Octopoda > Octopodidae > Octopus > Octopus bimaculoides. Next base: position 28,073,132 of record NC_142937.1, read on the forward strand.
GAGAAACAATATCGACCCTGAAAGGATGAAAGATAAAGTTGACCTCGGCAGAATTTGAACTCAGAACATAGTGACAGACGAAATGCCACTAAGCATTTCGCCCGCTGTGTTAACGATTCTGCCATGTCACCGCCTTGACTGCTTTTTAGGATAACAATAACCCATAATGAATGAAAGAGTACGATAGAGGATTAGCACTAACGAGAACTTAAGTAGCAGAAACATAAAGTGAAATATGTCCATTCTACAGATACGTTTTTTTTTGTTTTTAATTTCAGACCCAAACTTCTAAAACCGGCTAATATAATAGAAGAAATAATTATTTCCCTTTTCTAAATTATCCGCTCGGGGGCACCACTTCAAGAATGAGAATATAAAAAGAAGAAATAAAAAAACACTTTTATGTGGAAACCAAGTTACATTTTAGGGCGTATTGTCATTAAATGAAAATGACTATATAAATTTAGTAGGATAGTCACTTGTTAGTCAGATTTATATTTGGAATAAATTAGATATTTTAGAAATTTAAGTCCTATTATTATTTCAGTTGACTTCAGCATATTTCTCCAGTTATCTAAGACAGCGACATTTTAATTTTAGATCTTCATAGACAATAAAATAGAAAAAAGAAGTCTACCGATAGCTGAATATCGGAAAAGTTTTGTTCCGTGAACAATCCGTCCCTCCAGAAATCTTTGAAGTGTAGCGGAAAATCGTTAAGAAACACAGGAAACATCTTTACTACTCGTGCATATAATGGCCACAACAACTTTCTAGGAAAGGTTAAAAATAACAGTTAAATCTTCGTTGATTAATATCATTGCTGTAGACAAAGAAAGAAATAATAATAGTTGCTATGATCTATTGTATGCGAACAAAATACAGGATTGTAATCCTGCATTTCCTTTTCTTAACATATATATATATATATATATATATATATATATATATATATATATATATATATATATATATATATATATACACACACACATATATATATATATATATATATATATATATATATATATATATATATATATATATATAAGTGTTTCTATTGATCAGAAGACTAATACTGAAATAACACCAAACTCAATGACATATATACATGTATTACTCAGTCACTACAACAGTCACATAAATAATTCAACGTGTCCGAGATTTACTATTAAATAAGCATGGTGCACAAAATATATTTTTACGACCACAGAAAAGATGCATTTTGTTTTTTATGCAAATGAAAAAAAGTGTAGAAACGTACATGAAGAAAATTTACATCCGAAATAATGATATGGGTTATATACAGTAACTTCTGCGGTATATCTACGTAAGCCTAAGTTCTTTTGAAAGAGGATTAAAGAACTAAGGTTGTATTTTCTGCAGGAAAGACAAGTAAAAAATATGCAGCTATTATATATATAGATATATATAATCAATTATGTTTAGATGTCTGCACTAATATGCATGCTCCGCATTATACAATACGGTCGTATATTCGTAAATCAAGGCAGATAAAGAAAGCTTGCTCATCAGCTCACCAGAAAATTATGGTTATACATAAGAATACGTACAAAATTTTCCCTTTATATATATATACAAGATATGAAAGGCCAATACTGCATAAAATTAGGTGTGTGACTCCGTGTATGTATGTGTGTGTGTGTGTGTGTGTGTGTGTGTGTGTGTTTGTGTAAGATTCAGAAATGTTTACCATCTGACTTTGTGAACCAACCCACAATCCAAATGCTATGATATAATATGAAAGATCTCACCGTCTCAATCTGGAGTAAGGGCTCATAAAGTTTCAGTACGTTGGAAAAAGATCCCTGGGGTCTGCACGGCATAGATTTACATACGCGTGAAGAACATTTAGATTAACTTTATATACAACACGAGGGGAACCCACATCACAATAAGAAACGCAAAGAATGGCAGGTTTTTCCAACTCACACTCAGCAGCATCAAATCAGATGAAAAGGGCGAGGTAGTGTGTTTGCGGTAATCTAGTAATCACATTAATGACGGTACACCAGCCTGGCCACAACTCTTGATAAAAACCAGTAAATGTAAAAGTAAATGATTTTGAAATATTGTTGGTACTTTGACAGAAAATATAGATTACATGTTTCTCAAGGAAACATTAAATAGTAGATCCTGATATACTTTTGCTTTTGATATTAGCGTTGTAGAGACGGCGAGGCGGTAGAAACGTTAGCGCGCCGGGCGAAATGCTTAGTGGTATTTCGTCTGTCTTTAAGTTTTGAGTTCAAATTCCGCCGGGGTCGACTTTCCCTTTAATTCTTTCAAGATCAATAAATTAAGTACCAGTTGTGTACTAAGGTCGATGTACCGACTGGCCCATTCTCCCAAAATTTCGGGCCTTGTTCCTGGAGTAGAAAAGAATATTTGCGCTCACCAAGGCGGTGAGCTGACAGAATCGTTAGCACGCCGGGCGAAATGCTCAGTGGTATTTCATCTGTGTTTACGTTCTGAGTTCAAATTCCTCCGAGATCGACTTCGCCTTTCATCATTTCGGTGTCCATAAATTAAGTACCAGTTGTGAACTGGTATAGAAGTAATCGACTGGCCCCCCTCCCCCGAAATTTCGGGCCTTGTGTTTAGAAAAGAAAAGTATATAAGTGTTGTAAAACAACAAATGAAAACTATGTTACCAAATTCTTATATAAACGGAGAGTACCTTTAATAAAATAAAATTTAAAAAATAGACATTTAAATAGTAACATGAATAGTACAGCCCTGGGTTTAGAACTGGTAGGGTTGATTAGCTAGTTCCCATGGCAATTAAATGACCGATATTACAACGGTAATATAGCATAAGTGAACGGGACGCCAGTCCATGCCAAGATCCTTTTGTGGACAGGATCAACGTGAAATGAAGTGTTTTGCTCAAGATCGAAACCACGATCTTGCTAGTGTGAGAGCACCATCCTCCCCGGTAGACCACGCCCTTCACTAGCCGTTTCGGTATGTCTTTAATTTCGGCGATTCATAAACGTGATGTGTTTGTGAGATGGGATCGAAAAGCTAGAATTTCAGGCATTATCAATGCAAGTAAATTGAAACGATTACAATCTGGGTCTTAGGATTAGTGAGTATGTATGCTGAAATCTAAACTACTTTCTTTCTATTTTTGAGAATGGTACGCACAAAGTTAGCCAAATCTGAAATATGAACTTGTAAAGTAACCGAAAAAAAACGAAAAAAAACATAACTAAAAATAAAAGTAAAAATAAAAATTAAAAAAAAATAGTAAAAATATATATGATAAATCCCTGAAATCTGAAGCATCGATGACCCCAGAAAACAAGCATCTCCTAAATAATAAATCTCCAATCTATATACTGTAAGCATGAGAAAGAAAAAAAAAGATTAATACAGAAAGAAATAGATTAAGAATAAAGAAGGCAACACTGCAAAACAAAAATGCGTACAACCATTATTTTCCTTCTGGTTGAAAGTATTTGTATGCATTGCATGAGACTCTTGCCAAAGCTTCACCATTATCTTGACAAACAGATAGATGCAGTATTAGGATGATTATTATTGTTATTGTTGCTATTGTTATTATTATTATTATTATTGTTAATATTATTATTATTATTATTATTATTATTATTATTATTATTATTATTATTATTATTATGATTATTATTATTATTGGTATTGTTGTTGTTTTTTGGTTTGTTTCTAAGATGCATTTTTTTTTTCCCCTCGAAATATGACAACAGATAAAACGGCATTAAGAAAACATTGAATATACGAAAAAAAAAAAACATAATGATAAAATATCAATAATAATAATAATAATAATAATAATAATGATAATAATAATAATAATAATAAGAAGAAGAAGAAGAGGAAGAAGAAGAAAAAGAAGAAGAAGAAGAAGAAGAAGAAAAACAACAACAACAACAAAAAGAAGAAGGAGGAGAAGAAGCTTAAAAAATACTACAAAATGTATCTTCTTAAACTTATCTCAAATACACTAGGACTTTGGATTGAATATATAAGTATTTATGTGTTTCTACATACATACACACATATATACATACATACATACATACATACATACATACATACATACACACACACACACACATACATGCATATATTCAGGAATGTACATACATGTATGTAAGCACATAAGTATCAAGACATAATAAATCAAGGTAAACACACATATATAGATCTACCATCATCAATTCTAGGACGCCCTCCTAAACAAATCTGGACTTACTACCGGAGAAGCCGTTACAACAGGAGCATAAAAACATACAGCAGCAACAACAACAGGCAGAAGTATCCGCGATATGATTAATACTGTTGCTGAAGCTCCGTAAGAAGTGTATCATATTGATATTAATGGAAAGGGTAGTAGTTACTACTACTACTACTACTACTACTACTACTACTACTAATAATAATAATAATAATAATAATAATAATAATAATAATGATAATAATAATAATAGTAGTAGTGGTAATAATAATAATAATGATAATAATGATATCATTTATTTGCCACAAGGATGAAGGATCAGGGGGAAGAATACGAAGCAGACATAAAGTGTGAGGGTTTACATAAAATTAAATGATAATAAAATAAAATAAGATAAAGAATGAAAGAAAGAAAGAAAATAAGTATACACGGTGTACATTGAAAAAGAAGGGACATATGCATAACATACAATGATTTAAAAAAGTGTCTGGGGGGTGATAGAGATGTGGCCCTCCTGATACAGGAACGTCTCTAGGGATAATCGAGGAACCCCATTGTCCAAGATTTCCCTGAATCCCCAAGAGCAAGTGCCCTCTCCAATTCCTTCTCTCTGACTCACAGGTCTACAGTTAGAGTGATACCATCCACTCTTGCCATTTTCAAAACTTTCACCTACCTTTCAGTAAACTCACTCGAGGGCAGCACTTCTCCTCTCCATTCTCAATTTCCTTTTCAAGTGAAACTTGAAGAAGTCAATGAGATCTCTACCAATGAGGAATATATCTGTCCTCATGCCTTTCAGCCTTGGTCACCAAATAGTCTCTTTTGCCACAGGCACAAGGCAAGCGAAAACTGCGTTGCCTGCCCGATTGAAGGAGGGCGCCGATGTGATTGTCACTATAGACTCGGCAGACAGACTCGGCAGACAGACTCGGCAGACAGACTCGTGACAGTAGCTGTTCGACATAACCCCACAATTCAGCAATGTCCGGACAGTGAACGAGTGCGTGCAAAACGGTTCTGTCACTCTGCGTGCACTTTGAACAAGTCCATCTGACTGCACATCCGTGCCTGTAGAGTTTATCTTGAACCGGTAACCCTCCCACATTCCCTGTCCGCAAGCATTGCTAGGGCACAGACATCTGGAAATTATCCATGGTAATCCCTGGCCAGAAAGTCCTCTAGAACAGACAAGCCGATTTGTTTTTGGCGGCGTCCAGCGTCTCCCCGAGAATGTCTTCTTACTTACCCGCCATTAATCCTTTATAAAATTTTAAAGCGGAACCTCGACCGATCCCATTGCTCGACTGGTAGAGGGCTGTGAGCGCCTGACGACATTTTAGGTGCTAGGCAATAATAACATAAAAACCAAACATATATAATAATAATAATCAAGATAGGTACTGACAAATAGTTTGCCCATAACCCAGGGAAACCAACAATCTATAAACTCATAAAATTGTGTTGACTTCAATCGCCCACATTCTCAGGAAGTTTCTATCCATCTAATATGTACGTACCTTTAGTATCTGACTGAGATCCGGTCGGAAGATGAAATAATATGCAAATCAATCGAAAAATTAAAAAAAACAATAATAATAATCTTTTCTACTATAAGCACAAGGCCTGAAATTCGGGGGCGGGGGGTAAGGTGCTACGATATCACACCGACCCCCAGTGCTCAACTTGTACTTAAATGATCGTCCTCGAAATGATGATCGTCAAATTCAGTCTAGGTGAAATTTGAGCTCAGAACGCGATGACAGACGAAATACTTGCTAAAGATTTTGCGCTAGCATGGCAACAGTTTTGTCGACTCACCGAATTAAGCACGAAGTTCATGATTGTAATAACGCGAAATAGTAATAAAAAGAGAAAAAGGAAAATACTTTTTGTACTATAACACGGAGTGGTAAGACAGAGGCTAGAAATAATAGTTGTAAGAGCAGAAGTCGTAAGAATCGGTCCAAATGTTGGCACAAGGCTAGTAATTTTCGGGTGCAAGTCAATTACATCGACTCTAGAGCACAACTGGTATGTATTTTATCGTTCTGGAGAGGATGAAAGGCAAAGTCCTTCATTTGAAATGAGGACGTAAAATTGGAAGAAATGCTGCTAAGCATTTTCTTCGGCTCGGTAATGTTTCGGCTAGCTCACCGCTCTGTTAGAAATGGTAATGCTCTGAAAAATATTAGTGGCAGTGAAACGTGTAATAGTTGTAGCAGCTATACAAAATTATATTAACGAATGCAGCAATGAGAGCAACATTAATAATAATAATAATAATAATAATAATAATAATAATCATAATAATGAGAAGAAGAAGAAGAAGAAGAAGAAGAGGAAGAAGAAGAAGAATGTTGATGGAGATTTGAACGATCTTCTAAATATCAAATCAGTAGGAAGAAGCGAAACAACGAACTCAAAAACCGTTCTTTCGGGAGCTGAATTCGGGAGATAATAAAAAGAAAAATTGACAAAAGAGAAATATATGTTGTTTTGTATGCAGCAGGCTGCATTTGTATGCATCATCGTGATACATGATCTGCATCAGGAAGCAGATGCAACTCATAACCCGACTGTCAATTAATTTTTCTTTTCCGCCCTCAAGTTGGAAATTGTTGTTGCAGCATTTCATAATCTTTCACCCTTTTATATCCTGAAGGAATCTTCTAACATTGGTTTGGTCATTTCAGTCTCTTATAAACAGAACCACTATTCGTCGTTCTCATATTTATTCTTCTTGTTTTCCCTTTATTCAGTGCCATAATATATATATATATATATATATATATATATATATATATATATATATATATATATATATATAATTTAGAGAAAAAACCCACAATTCTTGAGTTCATCCATGAAAATCCACATCACATATAGAAAAAAATTAATAAGTAAATACACAAAAAAGATCTATAATAAAAATACAAAGTAATAAATAATAAAGTAGAAATAATATTATTTTATTATTTTAATATTTATTACTTTATATCTTTATTATAGGTCTTTTTAGTGTATTTACTTATTAAATTTTCTATGTGACTGGATTTTCATGGACGAGTTCAAGAATTGTGGTTCTTTTCTCTAAATTATATATTTATATATTTTATACTGTGAAACGTAATTTAATTTTAATTTTGATGAATTGAATTAAATTGACTTTTTACCCGTAAATTTGGATTTTTATCCCTAATATTATTATCATATATATATATATATATATATATATATATATATATATATATATATATATATATATAGATGTACGATGTTAGACTGCAAGCTGTTCTATATAACCATGAATTTTAAGTCGTCTTATAACTGATAGAGTTAAATAAAATGTTTTAAAATAGTCATTATTCATGATTACATCCTTCTTCTCTGATGATGATATAACACAAGCCAAACGAAGGAACAATATGCTGATAAACTGACTTCCTAGTGTAGCATGACCTGCGCGTATAACACGAGACTTAGGTCCTCCTATCCTAGGTAGCACATCGAGTGCTGATCCCAATCTATTTGGTATCATTCATTTCGTAAACAATTTTTCAACGTTCTTGGGCCTTGTATTGCGGTCCAGTTCTTGTGCATTATCTATGATTCTGATCAGCCAATCTCTGAGTGAGCAACTTCGTTTACTATTCCCGTTTAGCTGTCATCAGAACATTGATAATATCATTGGTTCTTTGCCCGATATGTGACATATACCTCTTATAATATAGAATCAACGCTACTTCAAAATGGCTCCTGAGAATGTCTTATTTGAGTGGTTTCTTCACTAGTTACACTCTACATTGTTTGTCAAATTAAAGTGTTTTGACAGACATCGTTGCGTTAATTTTGATTAAATATGATGAAATAGATCTCACTCTCACAAATGACAAAAGAAATGACAACTGTTGTGCATTATCAAATATCTTTTCGCAAAGTCAATTGCTGTTGAGAAAAGAATATTATAAATTGTTAACATTTCGAGAGAGGATATCTCGTTCTTCTCTTCACATGTGTTGTTTTCTGGAAAACTTGTTTGGCAGCCCCAAGTTATCTGATGCCCTATATACTTGAAATGATTTAACCAGACGAGAAAGTGCAGTGCTGATGGCATTTCTTATATTGCCAAAGGGAGTTAATGGGAAAAAAGGAGAAACTTGTCCTCAAATCGGGATCTATTTCAGATACAACAGAATACAACTTCCTTTAGAGCAACCAAGCTGATAATATTAAAGTTAATTGTGTCCCTAAAATGTTTTGAGACGGAGCAAAATTTACGACCTGTTTTATTTTTTGTTCAAAATTCCTATTTTTGGCCAGAGGGTCTGTTTCGATCCTATCCTGTGACAGAACTTACCCCAGGTTCAAAGCTGTGAGATTGCAGTAAATCGTGATGGCATAGTAAAAGCACCTATTAAAACTAATTGTCTGCTAGTCATCATTGACATCGTTTCATCCCATTGGGAAAACCTACTTATGCGATATCATATTTTAATACTGAAAATTGTATAGTTTTACTCGAAATATATGTTCTGTACCCATGATTTCATTTCCCGCATTATTGTTAATTTCTATGAAATTATTATGGCTTTCTTGAAACTATCACTGTTAATTTAACAATAATTTATGATAATGAACTTATGTTGAATTGTAACATATTAAATTCTCTTAATTGTGTAATATATTGATTCTCTTATAGAACTACCTACGCATGTCACATAAGTATATCAAACGTGTAAGTATATCAAAGCTGTTAAGCTTAAGCCAAACGCATGAAGCTGAGTAAAAACTGCATTGGAGATAACCGAGACAATGTAATTAGTTAATATTAGTATCAAATTCAATACAGATATAATTAACATTAAGTAAAACATATTGCTGATAGGTACAATCAATTAACGCTATAACATCGAAAAGCATTGGAGAGTAAGTGTCACATTGAAAACAGAGTAAGAAAAATGTATATCTTTGCGGCTTATGGTATCCTCGCTAGTCACGAATGTGATACCGCATCGTTCTCCAGGTTTTACATGTATAGTTCCACCGCAGCTCATCAAAAGCAAGGTGAGGTATGTGTCCTGATCGGCTGTCACTCTCATCCAAACCCTGTCAAGCCAGAGCCGGTATGGTATTTTTGTTGAGTAGTCGATAGCTCGCGGCTGGGGAGCTAGGCCAACCACACAGGAAATGACACCCGAAACCCGACTGCCAATCCGGCTCTGACATGGGTTGCGCACCCTTCAATTAGACCACCACCTAGACAGACCCGAGAAATCTAGCCGACGAACGGATTCACGTAGTCAAACCAGGTGGGTAACTGCTTTCATGGCACACGGTGTGTCCTCGGGTCCATTCCGTAAAAGTAGGCCGCCTCTTCCTACAGATTACACAACACATCTAAGGGGTGCATCTATCCACCCAATAATCGCTCCCCAATGATCTAGACGGAGCTATAATCTTTACTACATAGTCTCTCACAGGAAAATATCTCGAGAGATATTCAAGATCCAACATGTCTTAATGGAAGATAAAGAAATACAAAAAATATCAAACATTAAAAAAAAAAAAGAAAGAAAACAATGTAGTTCAATATGAAACGTTCGATTGGATACCTTGAATTAAAATCCTTTGCAAAAGAAAAAAAAGAAACGCACTTCGTCCCTGTTGTGACTTTGACAATGTCATTGAACCGACCGAATGCCGAGATCAGTGAACCTCACTTATGTTCCCCACCATTGTCATTGTGGAAACCCGCAATCTGCAATTGGCATTGTGCCACCCGCGATGGGGGATTCAAGTCAGGAGAGCTACAAGGTCGAATGATGATGGGGCACGCATTATCACACTGTGACCCGTGACACTTTCTGGGCATGAATTTCTTTCTCCTTGTCATATAAGCTATTTACCTAATACCAACACTATAACTTTAGCTATTGGGAGATGGTTTCATCTATCACTTGGTTGGAGAACGTTTGATGGTGCCCTGAATTCACTAAAGAGACCCTGCCTTCTCCAGGTTCCAGAACCGCAAGAACTTTCTTTCTCTCGGTCATCGATCACACATTACTAATAATTGACTCCAGTATTTCCCCGAACCTTAAACACAAAACACTCGCCCTGTTCAACAGCCTGGCGATTTCCATGATTTTTCGACAGATATATTTGCGTGTCTCTTCATTTTATATGCCATAGTGGACCTGCTATTTTGATGTCGATTCGAATGAAAAATAAATTAGGAAGATAAAATTTGGCACATACCACGGAGCATTATATTAACTCAGATTCTATTTCTGGTCTACTAATACACGGCACACTTTGTATATATTTTTCATTCATAAGTCGGACTAAACAGAGAATGGCTTGATAAATTCAAATAAAGACTAAGATAAATAAAGGAATATACTTTTCATGGAAACCAAATGTCGTTTGTAACAAAATTAGAGAAGTTGCGCCAAAAAATGCTAATTAAATTAAGTAAATATAATTTTTTGGCAACTGTTTTTTAATTATACAACTTAAGACTACAAATATTTCCCCTTTGTATTTTCATAAATATTAGTTATTGATCCTGATTTTTAATTTATATCTGAAATATCAATCTACTAATTATATTTCGGAGGAAAACAAACGATTTGTGATATGTAACGTCTTTGCAAGAAAACAAAAATTGGCTTGAGTTCGTGGCAGCCTGAAATATTTCAGCTAATTTCGGCATCTCATAGGGAATACATCTGCACGCTTCTTTTAATCTTGGAGAGGGAATTCAGTCAACATGTCAGTAGATTTGGCTGTTCATTGAGGTAATCTTAAGTGCCATGCACCTGTTTTCAATAAACGTATTCGATGTTTGTTTTGCACGGTTCAATATCTCTTGTATGTTCGTTATAAAGCATACAACCCTTTAGAGATTGACAGCAGAGCGCAAACTTCTCAAGACATAACGTGCCTTGTATCTGTTAAAGTTTACCATATTAACAACAAGTACTTCCTTGTTGTTCCTTTTCAACGAGATGGAATTGTTATGTAAGCCAGCTGATTTACTAACATGCTTTCTGATAGTGGGTGGTGTTAAAATAATGGGAGATATCAGCATTAAGTTAACAAACTCTACATCTACGCAAGCAACTCAAATACTTTTATCACAGACATAAATACTTTTATCACATACATAAATGCAAATCACTATTTTTAATATTTATATTTCTATGTAACAGACTCTTGAGATAAAGGACGGATATGTTTAGAACTTGATCAAAGAATCAACGAAACTTCAGACGAGATAAGAAACATTATGTAATTTTCAGTTAGTTCAGAACTATATAGCTATTATTATTATTATTATTATTATTATTATTATTATTATTATTATTATTATTATTACTATTATTATTATTATTATTATTATTATTATTATTATTATTATTATTATTATTATTATCGGACAGTTCCAAGTGGTTGGTAGAAGCATTTACTCCGCCAGTGAGTGCTACTCCGTGCTGAAGAGAAGAGGTTATCATTGATATTTCGGAGTGTTGGAAGGTGAATGAATGCCTGATGTATTTTGTTATTTCTGCTGTTAATTTGCTACGTCTTCTATTGTAGATCCTGAATCTGTCAATTCTATTAATGACCATGCATCATGGGTAGTATGTATAATAGATAATTATAATGTTCTGCAGACCATTCTGTAGTGACGTCTGTTGGTTCTGTAAAATAAGAGATGTGTTGATCGTGTTACGCTGTTGGGTGGAGATTGTAAAATATATGCGCTGGAAGAATTGTTATACACGTCGTAGGCACAGGCGCGGCTGCGTGGTTAGAGGCTTGCTTCCCAACCACATGGTTTCGGGTTCAGTCCTGTTATTTGGCAACTTGAGAAAGTGTTTTCTACTATAATCTCACGCCGACCAGCACTTTGTACGTGGTTTTGGTAGACGGAAAGTCAAAAAAAGTCTCTCGTATACACATGTGTGTGTCTGTGCTTGTGTATTGTGTGTGTATGCGTGTGTGTTTGTGTGCTGTGTGTGTGCGTGTGTGTGCGTGTGTCTTAGTTTCCGACCAACGTTTGACAACCGGTGTTTGTGTGTTTCCGTCCACGTAACTTAGTTGATTAGTGGTTCGGCAACAGAATGCTGGAGTCTATGTTCGACCGGGCGCAGAAACAGCCGAGTCGGTGTTTCGATTATTCAACCGCGATACCTGGGATTTCCCGTGCCACCCACCAGCATAATCGACAAAACGTCCTAACAACAGCACTCAGCTTATTAAGTCAGATATTTTGTGTCTGAGACAGAGATTGTTTGCTGTACTACTCATCTTCTCTCTCATGTGCCAGATATAATGGCTTTCTTTCTCAGTAGCTTTTGAAACTTTCTTTCAGCTACTCCAAAACTCCAATGTATTGACAGAGCGTTATCTTTTAACGATTTCAGTTAACAAATTGTAGAAAGTTATGAACATGGCATTGACGACAATACGAACGAAAAATTAAGCGGTGAATGCTGATTAAAGAACTTTACATTTAAGGAAAGGTCCTTACAATTTTATTGTTTAATACATTCAGCATCACTCTATTGTATGTAAAAACTTGTCATCACCTCTGTCATAATTTATTAAATGAAATTTAGTTCAATTTAAGAACAGCAAATAAACATGTCCGTTAACTTGCAGAGCACCATGAATAAATATTTTGGCAAATTCTATATTATGTGGTCTAATTAATATTGATTGTTTTATTTTTTATTCATACCATCATTAACTCCACGTCTGTATATTCATATATTGACACACTTATATTTACATGCATACGCGTATACATATACATACATATATATATTTACGCACACACACACAGACACATACACACACACACACAGAGCCACACACACACACACATACACACACATATATATATATATATATATACAATTTACACACACACACACACACGGCAATGCTGGAGCACTGCCTTTAGTCGTAACAGCACATACATAAAAAGTATATGTATATATGTGTGTGCGAATGTATGTGTATGAATGTTCATATATACACGTGTATCTGTGTGTGTGTGTGTGTATACATTCATATTTTAGTATGAAACTATATGTGTTTGTGTAGATTTTTGAATATATATATATATTTTTATATGTATATATTTATATATATATTTTTGTTGTTATTATTTAAAAAATATATATATATATGAATATGTATGGATATATGGTTGCTTTGATGCTTGTATGTTTATGTGCACTGATATGTTTATGTATTTTAATATTTCTTATATATATACATATATGTGTGTACGTGTGGATATGTAGGTGTGTATGTGTATATATATGTGTGTGTATGTGTATGTATGTGTATATATATATATATATGTGTGTATATGTATATATATATATATATATATATATATATATATATATATATATATATATATATATATATATATATATATATATATATATGTTGTTGTACTTGGGGATGGTCATATTGCCAGTTTAGCCAATAAAAACACACGCACTGTATATTTGGTGTTAATTTGCTTCAGCTTTATATTACATTAATCTTAATCTTATTTCGGCCAGAGTTCTTTCGTCACACTTCTGTGACCTCATCAGTGGTCCTTTGTTTCCTTCTTTCTTATGTGTGTCTCACCTTGCTAACTATCAGCCATTTTGTATTTTGTATTCCTATTGTATGTGTCTACGCATGCGTGTCCTTCAATGTGTCTGTGTCTTTTGTAAGTGCATGTGTGTATGGGGAGTGTCTGTATCACCTATATTCTCTGTTAATACGTGTTCGTTTGTATTTGTTTTTATTTATTTATTTGTTCATGTGTGTTTTTTTTGTTTTTTATGTTTAATTGAATGTTGTTAACGTATGTAGTATTTAATTCCATATATATATCTATGTATTGTATTATACTTTGTTCATATTATTATTGGTTTATGGGTAACATGTTGTCACATGCTGTGGTTTGTGGTTTGTTAGTGGTGTGTGTTAGTGTTCCATTCTAGTTTCCTATTCAGGCTAGGTTTCTCTTCTATTATGTGTGTAGCTTCAGTAATTTGTCTAAGTGCTGCATCACTGCTATGTGTAGATAAGATTTTAATTTCTATGTTGTTGATTGAGCCTCTATGTTCTTGCTCAGCGTGCTGGTACAGAACTGATGAGTTCTTCCCTTCCTTAAGTTCCCTCCAATGTCCGTTTGCCCGCTCCCCTATGCTCCTTGCTGTTTCGCCTACATATGTCATTGTCTTATTTCTGCATCGTCCCTCTGTACATCTTACACTATAGACCACATTTCTGGTTTTGCAGTTCGTTTGTGGGCTAAATCTACATACGATAAGTTCCTATCAGTGCAGGGGGTTCTACTGAAAGGGTATGTTCTACTGATAAGGGATTTAATAGAGTTGCCTGGCCTTTCAACAACCTTAATTCTTAGCTTAAGTTTGTCTAGGGCCCTTCTAAAGCGGTACGCCAGTTCGCCTCTAGGGGTGGTGTCGACGAACATGACGCTCTGGTACTTGTGACTATCGTACCATGAGTTTGCCTTCCCTATTTTCTTCTATGGTGTTCCATGATTTGCTCCTATAGAGTGGGCAAATCCCATTCCTATCGTTGCGTTTGATTGTTTCAAACTTCTTCATAGCTCCTTTGTATACCCTGATCCTTTCTTTATGGCTGTAACCTGAGAACTGCATGCGATGGACGAAATGTTGTATATGTCTCTATAATTCTGTAGGGTCGCACATGCAGGAGACATTTCGCATTACTCTGACGAGGTCTGCCATCAATATGTTGAATTTGGCATATCTACATATTCAAATGTGCGTGTGTAAGTGTAATATATATGTATATATATATACATACAAACACTTATGATTATAATATGTTGAAAGTTATATGCTTGATGGTTCCAAATTGGCGTTGACCTCGCGTTTTCAACCTCCATATTTTTGAACAACATTTGTAAAACTAAAGCGAAATTCATCAGTCTGAAATACTGTTACTTAAATTGCTCTTGGTTCTGTTACACTCGTTCTTCTTGTTGTTGTTGCTTCTGTTTCATGCGTCATTATAAGATATGGACGTCTGCATATGCTGTTCCCTTTCTCTATTTACGTATTTCTTCTTGCTAGAGCCGAATAACTTACCTTATTCCTATCTTCTTTCATTCTTTCCAATTCTTCCAGTTATCGTTAATATTGTTGTTATTGGTGATGATGTTGATATTGTAATTTTCAATTTTCAGTCTTGCTTTACTGT
The DNA here is from genome assembly GCF_046866305.1 of Octopus bimaculoides. Classification (NCBI taxonomy): domain Eukaryota; kingdom Metazoa; phylum Mollusca; class Cephalopoda; order Octopoda; family Octopodidae; genus Octopus; species Octopus bimaculoides. The sequence continues at coordinate 28,088,652 of NC_142937.1, forward strand.
GAATTAAGATGGCCGAATCGATAGTATATCGGAGAGCCATCTGAAGCCTTTGTAGCGCACATATATCGTTTTACCACTTCTACACCGTGCTTATAATCAAGACATTCAACTCTGAATGCTTAAATCTGTTTAGTTACTTGTACATAGTAGTATTACTGATAGAATTCTCAACTACAAGTAGTGGCCATATCTCTTCGTCTTATTACAGCGATTTCCTGTTTCGACATCATCTCTACATCAGATATAAACTTGTTACTGTTGCTGTCTCACAAGTTCTGACTTGTTGGAATACAAAGTGCAATCTCCAGTTAGAGATAACTTGAGGTATGAAAGATTATGGTAAAAACGGTCATTATGTTTGTGCCTCAAGAAATTTTATTCCATTCAGAATACAGTTGCATGTCGTAAATTTTGTTGCAATACAACCAGAACAGATGTGCAAAATTGCTGTCCGGTATTTCATGTAAGTTGTACTGTCCACTTGAATTTCAGAAATAATTGCGGAAAATAAAAATTTTGTTACAGAATTCATTCCTTATTCTGAGATTTAACGTTTTATAATATTCCAGTTTATTTTAACTTCTATTATCTCCCTCTCTACCACCCGTCCTGCTCCTCATTCGTTTGATTTCCTACTTTATTCATAACGTATATATACACACATATACATCCACACCCACCCATATATTGATGACGTATATATGTGCGTGTCTACCTCTCTCTCTCCCTCTCTCTCTCTCTCTCTCTCTCTCTCTCTCTCTCTCACACACACACACTCTCTCTCTCTCTCTCACACACACTCTCTCTCTCAATCTCTTCCGCTTTCTCTCTTTACAGACGTACATACACACACAGTTATCATCCTTCCTCGCATCAATGTCTTCGTTACCATTATAATCATCGTCATTGTCATCATCATCATCATCATCATCATTACCATCACCACCATCATCATCATCAGCATCATTGTAACCATTATTATCTCAATCTTAAACTTCACCTTCCTGATGTATATGCGGTGTCCCACCATGGCCGCAGTCTAAAGAGTATCTACTCACATAGAGGAAGAAAAAAGAAGCAACAACATACATATATACATACATGCACGCACACACACAAACACAATCGCACACATGTGCACACACTAACACACACTCACACACACATACACACACACATACACTCAGTCACACATGGTCACACACATACACAAGCACACACACACAGACATTCACACACTCACGCATACACACACATGCAGACACACTCACACACACATATATGCACACACGCAGTCACACACACGCACACTCACCCTCACATACATACACACGCATACACACATGCATACTCGCACACACACTCACACACACATACAGCGTCACACACTCGCACACACATACACACACACGCGCACACACCTAGTCACACAGACACAGTCACCCACACTCACACGTACATAGACACGCATGCACACACGCCCACACACAGTCACACACATTCACACATACACACACACATGCATACACACACCATCACATACACACTCAGACACACACACACACCCATCACACGCGTACACACCCATGCACACACACAAACGCACACACCCTGTACAATTCATTTCATTCTAATTTGATCATCTTTTATTTTACATTAATTAACTTTAATTTATGCGCCAGTTTCAGATAATTTTGCCATTTTTGATGTTAGTTTCGCCATAGGTTTTCTTTTGAAGTGTAGAACAATGGGTTTTGGGAAGTGACTGCATATTGGTAGGGAATCACAAAAGAGACAAGCGTAATTAGGGAGCTCGTGGTGGAACATATTGTTAAACAATAGCTACATCATTAAATTGGTCATCTCGATCATAATCCGCTTGGAGCTAATTATCTTCTTCACCATCAGCATCATCACCACCACCACCACCGCCATCATCATCATCATCATCATCATCGTCGTCGTCGTCGTCGTCGTCTTTATCATCACCATCATCATCATCACCGATGATGTTGCTGCTACTGCTCTTGATGTTGTTCATGCCGTCGTCGTCGTCGTCGTCTTCGTCGTCGTCGTCTTCGTCGCCGTATTCGTCGTCGTCGTCGTTGTTGTTGTTGTTGTTGTTGTTGTTGTTGTTGTTCTTCTTCTTCTTCTTCTTCTTCTTCTTCTTCTTCTTATTATTATTATTATTATTATTACTATCCTCATCATTATTATTATTTTTATTATTATTATTATTATTATTATTATTATTATTATTCGGATTATCTTTATGGTCGCATTTAGCAGAGATATTAACTTTTTATTCTCATCGTTGATGTCACTCGTTTAATGTTCGTCATTATCTTCCTCCTTCTCCACCTCGTCGTCTTTCTCACTCATTCCATCTTTATCATCATCAACAACTTCGCCATTATTATGTTCCTCTTATCGTCAACAATATTAAGTTTATTCTCACCATCTTGGCTATCGTCGTCGTCTTCGTCATCATTATCATCATCATCATCTTCATCATACCCTTCAACATCATCATCTTCATCGTCGCCATTATCTTCACCTTCCCCATCTGGAATAGGTTTATCGCCATCGGCCTTCAAGCCGCTTACTCTAACATCAACTTTAAACTCAGGTTCGAAGTACCTGCAACTGACTTATTCTTTTTAGGAATCGTCACCAAATCATAATGTACCCCCGCTTCTTTAAGTACCTGCAACTGACTTATTCTTTTTAGGAATCATCGCCAAATCGTAATGTACCCCCGTTTCTTCAAGTACCTACAACTGACTTATTCTTTTCTACAATTTTGGGAAACATCGCCAAATGATAAGGTACCCCCGCTTCTTTAAACTAGAAAATGAATCGGAACTGATATTGGCCTTCAAATTGAAGTAGTTACTTCTAATCTCTCCAAACGCTTCAAACTCTTTCTATTTCATCTATTTGCCTTTATTATTATCATCTCCTCTCCCTGTCCCTGTCCCTCCCTCTCCAAGGCTACTTACAAGTTTGAGATACACTCTTCATACTTCATATCTCATTTACAAAACGGGTTATACTTTGACATTAAAGCTTACCGTTCCTATTCACGCATGTCCCGGATCTCAAAGTTAATGGATAAAACCATTAACGACCTTTCTAAACAGCCAGAAAATATCTCCTTCTTTTCGACACCAAATGCGTAGATTTCCTAAAGCTTGATAAACCCCAAACCTTTCCCGCTAAACTAATCTCTATTAAGATTCTTTTCTCTATCTTTCGGCAAAACTTTCCAGCGTATCACGGCCACAATTCTCCCGTAAAATATTCCCTTCCTACGAACTCGATCTCTGTCGATTCTTGATTCAGCTCTTCCCTGTCATGTAGTAATGTCGCGATGTATACTAATACCGATCTCTGTGGTATTGAGAATTACCCAAGGGGCCAATTTTGACATACATTCTGCTTCTGTTTTGCCTTCACCCAGTACCTTAAATATCGCATTAAATACTAGTCTTACAAACACTAATGGTTTTTGTGGCAGCGCATGTCTTCATCATAGCAAACACTATAGAAATCACTAACCTTTTCTTTTGATTTACTAGAAATAACCCGCTCCCAATAAGTGACAGCTATAAAATTTGGGCTAAACCTTGAATGCAGTATGATCCCATATGTAGAATACTGCAGCTGCAATATTCATTTGTATCCCAGAGGACATCTGAAGAATGTATAAGCCACAAATTGGTGTAAATATACTCTCAAACCCACCCTATCATTTCTCGATATCCAATGTATTTTTTCTTTCAGATAGCATTATCAAAGCATTTGGCGATAGCGCTCTCGCCACTCGTTTATCTCTTGCTCTTCAGATTAACGACGGCTGGTCGTGTGCTGTTTACTTCCAAGCATTCCTAGCTCAGACCTATTTTCTTCTCTCTTCCCTCATATTGTCCACATTACACCCATGCCATAGACTAGCCACAACCCGCAATTATTCCCTCCGAAATTATTTCAATGCTTATGTTTTTCATGTAGCCGTTTATTTCTAGCAATTCAATAAGAAGTTTGATGGCATCAGTCTCGCCGCTATGCTAAGCCATGTTAAGGATCAGTCACTTGCCCTTTTTGTAGATCAAATAGAAGTAAATTGAACAGTGTCCTCATCATAGGAGTGGCTGTGTGGTAAGTGGCTTGCTAACCGACCACATGGTTCCGGGTTTACTCCCACTGTGTGGCATCTTGGGCAAGCGTTTTCTACTACAGCCTCGGGCCGACCAAAGCCTTGTGAGTGAATTTGGTAGACGGAAACTGAAAGAAGCCCATCGTATATATGTATATATATATATATATATATATATGTATATATATATATATATATATATATATATATGTATATATATATATATATATATATATATATATATATATATATATATATATAGGTGTGTGTGTGTGTGTGTGTGTGTGTGTTTGTCCCCCTTGCATTGCTTGGCAACCGATGCTGGTGTGTTTATGTCCCCGATAGAATAAGTACTAGGCTTACAAAGAATAAGTCCCGGGGTCGATTTGCTCGACTAAAGGTGGTGCTCCAGCATGGCTGCAGTCAAATGACTGAAACAAGTAAAGGAGTAAAGAGTAAAGAGTAATGATTAAGTATGTTAAAAAGTTGTAATAGAGAAAATTTATAAAATACTTATAAAAGAAACAAACAACATCAGCTGCAGAGCTAAACCAAATCACCAGCATTTATAAGCAGCAGCATCCGGGTAATACGTTGGTTGATTTAGCTCTTTTAGAAAGTCAATTAATTATTGTATTGAGTCCTAGAACTGGTAGTGCTGGCTGCGTATAAATGACCAAAATCACAACAAGGTCCCCTCAACGGGGATCCAAACAGTCGTAGGGTTGCTCATTTACAGCTACGTGGACGGAGCAGCATGAAATAAAGCAATCTGAGGAAAAGTACAGTGCACTGCCCGGTCTGGGAATCGAAACCTCAATTTTGCGGTCGTGATTGTAACACTCGAAACACTAACCCACGCGTTTTCACTTCAACAAGTTAATTACTTCGAAAACAAAAGAAAAAAACATAACAAGGAATATATTTCGTTGTTTGTTGAGTTCATCTTTCCAAAGGAAAATACGGTAAGTTGTTTTAAATAGAGAGAAAGAACCCGGCCGCAAATAGAGGATTACTGTAAAAAACACAACAAAACAAGAGCAAAACAAGAGAAAGCTATCAAGAGAAAAGCAAATGGAAGTTAATTAGTATAAAGTAATACGAAACAATAAAAAAATATTCATCTTTTGTCTTTGTATTAATAAACATGAACAACTGGGAAGCATTCAAACTAAAGATGGAGGTTTACTTAACGGGGAAAAAAACAGCAGGAAATAAAAATAGATATAATTAACGTGTAATATAATGTAATATAATATATATATATATATATATGTATATATAATTAATGTGTGATTCGAAAATATATCTGAGAAAGTAAAGGAAAACACTTATGAAAAACTACCTGTCGATAGTTAATAACCTATTAGAGCAGGCAGAACGGAATTGAGCCAATATGAACTGTAACAATGAGTGAAAAGATTTATAATAAAGGTAAAAGTAGGGATAGTCGCTATTTGCTGCTCAAGAAGATCAATGTTTGCAAACAAAGAAACAACAGCAACAACAACGACAGCAACAGAACAACACCACCCACAGCAGAAAAAAAAAATAATAAAACGAAGACTAAATTAGCTTCTGTTGATGTTAGTCAAGAGAATGTATTATTATAAGAATAAGTTGGTCACGTGATTTCTGGTTATATTTTTCCATAGAAGAAAATAGAATGTTTCCGGCAAAAGATGTAATTGTTAAGTAGCAGCAGTACAATGCGTCATATATACACACTTAATACAGCAAGAATAAAAGTTACTTTTATAAGCGTTTTCAAATTATGATATCGACATGGCATAATAATAATAATAATAATAATAATAATAATAATAATAATAATAATAATAATAATAATACTAATAATAATAATAACAATAATAATAGTGGTGATGATGATGATGATGATGATGATGATGATGATGATGATGATGATGATGATGACGATGACGATGACTATGACGATGATAATGAAGTTGATGATAATTATTTAATTTATTTGCCACAAGGGCGGAGGATGAAGGGTATAATACAGAGACAGATATAAAGTGTGCATATAATGAAATGATTAAAAAAATGAAAGAAAGAAAGAAAGAAAATAAGTACACATGGTATACATTGAAAAAGATGGGACATATGCATAGCATACAAAGGCCTAAACAAAGTGTCGGAGAAGATGACAGAGATGTGGCCCTCCTGTTATAGGAAGGCCTCTAGAGATAATTGAGGAACCCCAATGTCCAAGATTTACCCGAAACCCCAGGAGCAAGTGCTCTCTCCAATTCCTTCTCTCTGATTCACAGATCTACACCTAGAGAGGTACCATCCACTCTTGCCATTTTCATAACTGTCACCTACATTTCAGTAAACTCACTCTATGGCAGCACTTCCCCTCTCCACTCTCAAGTTCCTTTTCAAGTGAAACTTGAAGAAGTCAGTGAGAGCTCTACCAAAGAGGAACGTATATGTCTTCATGCCTTTCAGCCTTGGTCACCAAATAGTCTCTTTCGCCACAGCCACCAAGCAAACGAAAACTGCCTTGCCTGCCCGACTGAAGGAGAGCGCCAAGGCGATTGTCACTACAAACTCGGCCGACAGAAGGATCCATCCTACACATGACAGTAGCTGTTCAACATAACCCCGCAATTCAGCACTGACCGGACACTGAACGAGAGCGTGCACCTCGGACAAGTCCATCTGACAGCACATCCGTGCCTGTAGAGTTTATCTCGAAACGGTAGCGTCCCTCGGTAGCATTGCCAGGCTAAGAACATCTGTAAATCATCCATGATGGTTCCCGATCGGAAAGTCTTCTGGTATAGACTAGCCATTCATTCTCGTTGACGCTCAGAGTCTCGCCGAGAACGTCGTCGCACTTACCCGCCACTAATCCCCTATAGCGGAGTACTCACCGATCCTATTGCCCGACCAAACCAGACCCCAAGAAGTTTAACTGGTCCGTCGGTCCAGCGTCATCCGATGGTGTCGTCCTGCCTCTACAGGAGCCCAACCACAAATCCACCGCTTTGTCGGTGTTGATTTTAGCCCCTACAACAGACTCATTTTCCTCGCCGCTGTTGGCATTACACGGTGTATCTGTGTCAACCATTTTTAGGGATGGTCTTATGCGTATGTCATTACTGTGACATAAGCATAGGACCACTCTAATCACTATTCCAATTATTCTTCCTTAATCTTCCGGTCCCTTGGAATTCCCTCCCAAGACGTTTCCCTTTCGCTCACTTCCCACAATTCAAGCGGAAATTCGGTTACATTAACATCCTGAATCATGGAGTGCAAACATAAAACTCGAATCTTCTTCTAAGTAGGCTCCTCTGATATCAGTGTACCTAATGTAGCGCCCCAGCCACTTTGTGAAAGCCCCATTGAATTCCTCCAAGTTGTAGGTGTCTAGAGCCTATGTCACAACCTCCCTTCCTTTCTCGTTCAGCTTGGAGAACAATCAAAGCTTACAGGGACTTTAGGGATGGAGGTGGGGTTAGGTGGTGTTTTGATGCCTGTATTTGTCAAGTAGATTGTTACCAAAATGGAATTTTGAAGTGGAGTTTTGTCTTGGTTTGGGTGCGCCGGGCTTTTGTGACGAACTCTATTCCTGAACTATCTCAAAACTTCCTCAAAATTTCTTTGTTTAGTGTCTGGCGAGAGGGAATGTAGTGGATGTAGGTGATGTCCTTGCTATCGGCAAAGAATATCACCGTGAACTTCTCGGTCGATTTGCTTTGCTTGGCTT
>NC_142937.1:28101552-28139052 GCF_046866305.1 Octopus bimaculoides
TTTTACAATCCAATGTGAATCTCTAATTGAGGTTCGGAGACCAGATAATGTTGTGATAGATAAAAGAAAGGAAACGAAGACCATAGATATTGCAACACCTGAAGACGCACGCATTAGTGACAAAGAACTAGAAAACATTGAAAAGTACAGAATACTCAAAGACGAAGTAGCAAAATTCTACCTGAAAAAACAAAACGGAATGTCCTGAGAAGTAAAATAATAATAATAATAATAATAATAATAATAATAATAATAATAATAATAATAATAATAATAATAATAATAATAATTTCTATATAGAACACAAGGGCCGAACACAAACCCCATGGGGAAAATACAACACAAGGAACAATGTGGATCAAAAAGATTAGTACAACTATAAAGATAGAACACCAACAAAAAAATGATCATTTTTTGGGGGGAATGTAGGTTACAGATGGAGAGCATTTCCTTCAGAGATAAACATTTTATCAGTCCCAAAAGTATAAATGACTAAATTGACCACGGCAGGATTTGGACTCAGAACGTCAGGTGTCGGAAGAAATTATTAAAAAAAATATATAATGACGAATGATGAAGGGACACCTCAACAGGGGGAGTTCGGTGTGAGTGAACAGAACAGAAGGGAGCAAAACTGAACTGTGGGAATGGCATAAAATCTTCCTATAAATGCAAATGCGAAAAGCTTCTTTTTAGGTCACTCACAAAGAAATTATCAAAATAACAGTGATATCAACCACAATCGATGTAATCAATAGAAGATAACATTGACCATAGTTTTTTTTCCGGTTTTCCTGTGTATTCAAAGAAGAAAATAGCGTGATGTGATATGATAGGTAGCAATAACGATCGTATGCTGTTCAATCAGTTATATATCAAAACTGAAACTGAATTCAATGAGAATATTTCCCGTCGTTATAATAACGATGTTCTAGAGGAAGCTGATGCGAACAAATACGGAGATCAAATCAATCCGACTCGATACAATTATGAAATTCAGAAATGAAAGCTTATGCAAGCTAATAGACTGTTATATCCTCTATAACCAATATATCAACCGGAAAGTTATAAAATTATATCGAAGTTCTCGATATGGAAATATGTACGATGGGGACATGATAATGAAAAAGGGGGTAGTCATATCATTTGATGTATTGTGTGGGAGAAAGAGTAGCATGAACCAAATTATAAAGATTATTATGAAGCAAATTGGATACAAAATGCTATGACATCCCACGCTCGTGAAACACATCGGAAAACACCAAAGAAAAACTTGTAGTGTCGTAGAAAATTATATGAAAATATATTGCAAATGGAGAATAAAATAAATAATTAATAATAATAATAATTTTGGCACGAGGCCAGCAATACCGATTTCGTGGATGTGGGCTAAGTCAGTTGCATCGACCCCAGTGTTCAACTGGTGCTTATTTTATCGATCCAGGTAAGATGAAGAGCAAAGTCAACCTTGGTGGAATCTGAACTAAGAATCGAAAGAGAGACAGAATACCGTTAAGCTTTTGCCCGGCCTGCTGACGATTCTGCCAGCTCACCAATTCTATTTCATAACGGAGTCAACTCTAAAGTCGATACTCAGGAGTTGATCAGAGAGCTGAAGAAATTGTAGAAGACTAAGACAACAATTAATTCTGCGGTAAATGGTGCACTTACAACGGCAAGATAATGCCATCCTGTGTTATTAATGAATCCTGCGAATGACTGGAATGTGAGGAGGCCTGTTGTCACCTCTCCTCTAGATAACATTGTTGCTAATTAAATTAGAATATAATAACTGGACTACAGCTAATACTCTGCTCAATACCACAGGTTTGCTTGTCAGTTACTTCACCTTAAGTATTTGAACATGTCCCTTAGTGACTGACGATATGTGTGTTTCAATCACGAGCAGAAGTAGTGGGGGAGATTCATAGCCATGTGCTGACGCTTGAATAATTCACCTCTGGAAACATGGGTGTTTCATTCAACATCCTTCAACAACTCTTATTCAAAGACCATTCAAGGACCTATAATTATATATAATTATAGAAATTTCGTCCACGGATATTGTGTCTTGGACTTCTGCTCAACACCACTATAAGGACACAAATCTAAATCTGATATTCCTATTCTTTCTTGGAGGAGATTCTTGATTCATCATCGAAAATGATATTGGACTAGTATATTAGCAGACGTGACTTATAAAATTTGGGCGTGTGCATTATCTGTTTCCCTTAAACGTGTATGGCGATATTACCCCTAGTTAAGGCAAGACGAACCATCGTTTTATAGCCTCCATTGTATCTGAATAATAAATTCCATCAGTGACGCCCGTCTTTCGGTCATAAATCGTCCATGCATTAATACGTTCATCGAAACGTTTCATGTTTTAAGTTAACTTCCTTCAATAAATCTGAATGTGTATTCGCTGCATTTATATTTATGTAACGCATCCCCCTACCGGTTCTCTCATGCATTGAAAGACTAAAAAATGAAGAAATGCTGTTAATAGCTGATTTCTCTACAGAGCAGAGAAATAAACTATCAACACCCTTTCTCTATAAAAATTTTAATGAAGGAATCCTTACATTAAATATTCTTTTCTACTCTTCGAACAAGGCCCGAAATTTTTGGGGAGGGGGCCAGTCGATTAGATCAACTCCACTACGCAACTGGTACGTAATTTATCGACCCCGAAAGGACGAAAGGCAAAGACGACCTCGGTGGAAATTGAACTCAGAACGTAAAAACAGACGAAATACCGCTAAGCATTTCGCCTGGCGTTCTAACGTTTCTGCTAGCTCCCCGCCCTTCTTACCATAACTTGCATTACTTTGGTTTTAAAAATATCGGTAAGGAAAGATGTGGCTTGCTGCTCGCATTCTCGAATATTCCACGAGGTTGGTGTGGCTGTTCGAGTTATATTTTTGACTCTCATTTCTAGCGATTGCAGGGGTGCTATTTTGCACCCTCATTTTTTTAATTTTACGTTTTTAGTGTTAATTGTTATAGTCACCTGTATTATAATGTATTTAATATATCTTAATATATTGATATACTATTATATTATACATTATTTTTATTTAAAACAGATATATCAGACAATATTTCATAACAATTATATATATATATATATATATATATATATATATATATATATATATATATATAGATAGATAGATAGATAGATAGATAGATAGATAGATAGATAGATAGATAAATAGATAGATAGATATAGGCGTAGGTGTGACTTTGTGGTGAGAAGTTTGCTTCTCAACCGCATGACTCTTGGTTTAGTACCAGTGCGATGTATCTTAGACAAGTGTCATCTGCTATAATCTCGATCCGACCAAAGACTAGTAAATTGATTTACTAGACGGAAACTGAAAGAAGCCGGCCCTATCTATATACATGTCAATGGCAAAGCATCGATGTTCATCGCTCCTGAATGACGAACAGAGTGAGTTTTAATACTCGGCGCTTTAAGAGAGTCATCTCATAGTGTCATATCGCAGCTTATCAGTGAACAAGCAAAGCGCATATATTGTGTGTGTTCGATTACTTTTGCAAGACTGCAGCTGCTTCTAATTACTGTTTCAAGTTAAACCCACGTATGCGTCGTCCGGGCATACCAGTAGATGGTCTTTAAACCATTTTACATACAGCCATGGACAGGCAATTCAGTTCGCCTGGTCTTCGTTTGAGGTACGTGATTTTGATAAGCCACGAATATGGCGAAACATCGATATCCATCGCTCCTGCATGGGACTTGGGGTGATTTCTCCTGCCTGTCTGTAACTTGAAGTGTTTCGACACCGGGAGCTTTTAGAGAATTATTTTCACCGCGACAAACCGCAGGCGTTTGCGTGCGTTTGTATGTGGTATGTTTGTGTGTGTTTGTGTGTGTCTGTGTTTGACCCCTCAAGCAGCTTGACAACTGGTGCTTGTGTGTTTACGTTCCCGTAATAAAGCGGCAAAAGAGACGGGTAGAATAAGCACTAGGTTTAAAAACGTACTAATGAAAGAAACAAGCAAACGATAACAGATAAAATATGAATATATATTTAAATACATGCTCTGTATACTATCTCAATATATATATATATATATATATATATATATATATATATATATATATATATATATATATATATATATATAGAATAGTATACATAGTGTGTATAGTGATATCTTGCCAAGCAGCGATATCTTATATATATATATATATATATATATATAGACGCACACACACACATATATATGTATATAGAAATACATGCACACAAACACACACATGTGCGTCTGTATATATGCATGCATGCGTATGTGTAGAGATGAACCTCCACTAATGGATTGCTGTTCAGACATTCGAGAAAGCAACATCGACAGCCATAATAATAACAGTAACAATAATAATAATAATAATAATAATAATAATAATAATAATAATAATAGTAATAATAATAATAATAATAGTAATTTGCATAAAATGAAATGATGACATGAGCGAAGAAATATTCAAAACATACAAGTAATAAAATGTGAATACATAAATATTAATTAATTAAAAAGATAAATTTGAATGTTGTTCAAAATAGTGAATATTCACTGATATCTAAGTTATTTTCTTATTGATTCAGTGATTTTTGTTTCTCTTTCAAGTCTTCGTATTTTTTTCTTTGCTGATTAGCTTTTTTCATGTTCATATTTTCTTCTTGTTCTTTTCGATATGTGTTCAATTCATTATTTTTTTTTATATGTATTTAACTGTTATATATTATTGGCTTTCATTTTATGCTGGTGTGTGTGTGTGAGTATGCATCGGTAAACGTGTGTGAGCGTGCATAATAACTCATTAATTTTAATCAGGCAATAGTAATTAATGATTAATATATCCATGTCTGACGGAAGTATACCGGGACAGCTAAAGTGTACGCATCAGTTTATTAGCAGCTGATGCCGTCCATTAGTCTATTTAACAGACCATAACACAATTACCATAATTCTTCCTTTCTCTTTAATATCCCCCGTCGATAGTTCGACTTTATTTCTATCCATATCACTCTCCAAGTATCTTATTATATATCTAAATCTGTTGTGCTTTATATCTTGCCCACTGTCTACCTAGCTATATAACAGTATATCCCTGACTGTATACGGAATAACACACACACAAACATTTATAAATACCTACGTACATACATATATATGTATATATGTGTGCATGTATCTGTATATATATATTCATATTACACACACACACGCACACACACATACATATAATTATATATATATATATGTTTATGTGTGTGTGTGTGTGTGTGTGTGTGTGTGTGTGTGTATGTGTGTGTGTGTGTGTGTGTGTGTGTGTGTGTGTGTGTGTGTGTGTGTACCGAAAAATTTGTTCTGATCCACCATACAGTTCTGCATGATCTCTACGTGCTCTGGTTTGGGTATTACAAGCTCTGAAACCCATATCTGGGACCCTGACGAGTGCTAAGGTGCAGTTTAGCGTGTGACAATACCTAAAAACCTTGGAGAACTCCAATTAGGGCCCCATTACCGGTGCAAAATACCAGTCTAACTACAACCCTAGTGAGATGTCATGCGGTGTCACTATCGGAACATCTGACGAGAGAGAGAGTTGTATTGGTCCGAGCAAGACAACTGACCGAATGACTATGGTCTTCCTAACATCTGACAATCTTCCCTGAGTTTCTGCTCAGAATGACGTGTTCAAGACAGCCGTAAGTGGGACGATATTTGGTTTAACTATTCTCACGGCCCAATGACTTCTGTTCTGCATAGCATTATGAATGCACTTTGCGAAATATGTATCGTTTGTATAATGTACAGCTCTTCCAATTTCTTGCATGTACGACGCACATAAACAACTACGTATACAATTAATATGTGTATTTGTGTGCGTGTGTAAATGTATATCTACTTAACTTGAAAAGTTGCACGTGGACACTTAGTACAAAGTACTCAAAGATTAAGAGATAAGTCTCTCTCTCTCTCTCTCTCTCTCTCTCTCTCTCTCTATATATATATATATATATATATATATATATATATATATATGTATATATACATATATATATATATATATATATATATATATATATATATATATATATATATATATATATATATATATATATACATACATATATATATATATGTGTGTGTGTGTGTGTGTGTGTGTGTGTGTGTGTGTGTGTGTGTATGCATATATATTCGGAATGAATGGAATCTCGAGGGCTGTGAAAAGTGCGTAGAGAGTCGAATGAAATACACTTATAGGCGGAAAAATGTGGCCAGCAAACCTCTTCAAAGAACCGTACCACGCAAAGCTCAATTCGTATCTCTCTCTTGGTTCGCTGGCCAATTTTTGTCCCCTTCTCTAAGAGCATTTTAGCCGATCCTCTAAAGTGAATACACACCTACGTTTCTGCGTTCGAGATTTTGTTCATTTCTGCAATACTAAATCACTCGACTCTTCAATGTTTATTTATGCAAATATGCTTTGTAAATATTTTGGGATGTCATCTTTTGGGATTTTCGGAAAATAGGATATGAATATAAATTCTGAATATTAAGATTTTAACTTTCATTTGATCAGTGACATCTTCCATAGATAATATCTATAGCTTTCCAGCATTCTTAAAAATTGTTACCAGAATTCTAATCAGGGTCACATTCCCCCACTCACAATAATATATGAAACTGAACTCAACCCCCAAAAGACAACGAACTTCGCGCGCCGCAAAATACACGAAACCTACCTTATGAGTATGTGGGTGGGGAAGCCCATTTGTCTTGTTATATACATATACACGCATATATATATATATATATATATATATATATATATATATATATATATATATACAAACATGCATATATATATATATATACGTACACACACACATACACATACATACGCATATGCATATCTGTTTTCACCCTCCCACCTTTTGTATCTACTTCCTCTTGTTCCAGCGTTTTAATATGCAAATTCAATGTGATATTTATCTCTCACTGGGTGGAGTACTTTGTGTATGTGTGTGTATGTATATATATATATATATATATATATATATATATATATATACATACATACTAGCAAACGCACCCGTCCTTTGGACGGTTGAAATTACTTTGGTGGTATTTTTTCACGAAATAATTGAATTACCGAGAAGGTTTAAGGGTAGCAAAGCATTCTGTTTCCGATTAGACTAGGAACAGAAAATTAAGCTGAAGACTGGTTGTTGTAGAGGTCATTGCACTTTAATATAATATATGTTTGCAAACGATGCAAAGTAGAGCTGCTGAAGCGTTTTGGGAGTCGATTACGGATAATGGCTACAAAATAAAAATGTTTTGATATGAAAGCGAAATTTCTTCTGAGAAACAGACGTTCAAACTTCCCCACTGCGAATTCATTTTTTCAACAGCAATGGCAACTATTGTTTCGTAGAGATAAGCTAACAAAAGCCCCTTTATACTGTCTTCTCACATAGCCTGCGCATAAAGTAACAGCGAATGCTACATAAAGCTAAATTAGTATGGGGCTTTCTGAAAGATACGTATAGCTGTCGCTAGTGGAAGCAAAACTCTTATTTAAAGGTTTATTCTTTTGGAATGAGCCAGATTTGATTATTTAATAAAGGCTAAAACGACAATGCTAAAACACATTTGAAACAATGGACAACAGTCGAAATATGAAAGTTGATGGGTAAATAAGCATCCTTAAAATGAAAGAACGCATTGGAAGACAAACAGAGGTATCAACAAATAAAAGAGAGGGAAAGTAACATCACATTTCAAGCAACTCAGAATAGATAAAAGGAAGCTTGCCAAAGTTTAATGCAGTTTTGATATGGAGATTAAGATTATTTGGTATTGGATATCCATCGCGTACAATGTTCCTAGTCAATTTAATCACCGTCGCATGTGTACAGTCGAAATAAATTGACAAAACCCTTTCATTTCTATGAAAGATTAAAAAAGTATGGAAGACACTACATACAAAAACTATGACCATTTACATCCATTTATGCGGAAGCTCTGCGCAAAATGTTATACTGCATGACCATCCTTGAGACATAAATAATATGTGTGCAAAGTTTGGTGAAACTCGGTTGAGAATTGTGGTAATGTATGCGTTCGTTAGTCAGTATACACACACATACTGTGATTTATATATACTATGTATGTATGTATGTATGTATGTATGTATATATATATATATATCTATGCATGTACGTGTGTGTGTTTGTGTGCGCGCGTGAATCTGTGTATACACGAATATGCAAACGAGGATAACATATTTTAACGTCCTTATGAACTTGAATTTGCAATAAATTTGACCCTAGGATCACTATTGATTCGGATTCCCGTGATCATTATATGTTATGTTGTTATTCTTAAACCCTTCTGGAAATAAAAATCTCAGTTGTGGTAATTGTAAACAGCTCACATTTACCAAAAAGAAAAAAAACAAAAAAAACAAACATTGAGTTTTCTAAACAAAATATTAATTTGCACTTTAGTGACACATTCCATTTGAATGAATCCTTTTCGGCATCTGGTGAATTAAATTCTGAAACAAAAGTGTTTTTTTATAAAAATCAGATGTAAGCACAATCGAAAATCTTGATTTTAGAAGCATAACAGTAAGAAATATTCACCGTGGAGATATACCGCAGTTTGACAAGCCTATATTTTATGTGGCATTACTAGAAAGAAACTACGGTACATGGTTACAGAAGAGGCAATGAAAACACGTATATGACCGATGGTTCTTGACGTTGGTTGTCCATCAGTTAGATGCAATCAACAATTCGGTGCAGAATTGTTTGCTTCAGATCCCCGGTGAGGATGAAATTACAAGGCGAGAGCGCTGCAAGGAGACAAATGTACACAAACGAATACAGAAGTTCCACGTGAGTATAGTTATTCAGAGATATAAAGAATCACGTACACAAACACCTACGCAAACGCACAAAACAAATACACCCAGAGACACATACACACATACACACACAGATACCCACGCACGCGCACGCACACACACACACACACACACACACACACACACACACACACACACACATATATATATATATATATGTATTATGTATATATATATGTATATGACTGTATCAATTTCCTTTCTATCACTATCATTCTATCCCCGCCCATCATTTTCATTCGTTTCATTTAATTTATTATTATTATTATTATTATTATTATTATTATTATTATTATTATTATTATTATTATCGTTACTATTATTATTTTGTTTTGTAATATTTTCTCTCAATTATTTCCTCTTATTTCAGATAACCTCTTTTATTTTTCCAACTGAACCAAAAACAGTGTATTTCTCTTCCTCCGGTTCTGTTTGTTTGCTTATACGTCTGATTGCTTTTTACAAATCACAAGAGAGCCAAAGTCTCAGACGCAGATTTCAGTTTATTTGGTCAGGCAAAGTAAAATGAAATTTCGAAAATATAAAATTGAAAAGAGAAGCATGGGGAGGGGATAGAGAAAAGGTATTTTAAACATAAAATTTCAATAAATAAATAAATAAACAAATAATAATTAAGGGAAAAGATAGAAAGAATATGCAACAAACACATCTACGCCATCGGCTATGAAAACCATTAAGGGTAGTGTTTGTTAGTTGTTTCTTTTTTTTTTTGTATCTTCTTTTGGTATATGTGATAGGATTACTTATTTGAATATTATTTAAATTCTTTGTTTCATGGGCATAGACATTACTGCATACATAGCCACCTTACCAAATGTACATATATATATATACATTATATATATATATATATATATATATATATATATATATATATATATATATATATATATATATATATATATATATATATATATATAAATATATATATATATATATATATATATATATATATATATATATATATGTGTGTGTGTGTGTATATATATATATTCATACATATATTTGTATGTATTTATACACGCACACACACATATATGTGACGCAAGTCTATATATGGATATATAGACTTGCATGCGGAAGAACAATTTCAAACATAACCCCTCATATGGATAAGTAAATACACACATGCATATTTATACATATCTATGTATAGCATATGTATATATATATATATATATATATATATATATATATATATATATATATATATATATATATATATATATATATATATATATATATATATATATAGACATATGTTCATGTTTGTGCATATATATATATATATATATATATATATATATATATACGTGTATGCATATAGATGTCTGTAAACACATGTATATACACACAAAAACACGACCACACTCACAGACTCATACATTGCATACACACACACGCACACGCACACATATGTAACTGCATGATATATTAGTGTTAATGCTTTTCCTCGATTTATGCTTCATGAATGAATATATGAGTAATATTATTATTATTATTATTATTATTATTATTATTATTATTATTATTATTATTATTATTATCATTATTATTATCATTATTATTAATAATAATAATAATGATAATGATAATGATAATGATAATGATAATGATAATAATAATAATAATAATAATAATAATAATAATAATAATAATACTAATAATAATAATAATAATAATAATAAGGCACTGGCTCTCGTGGCTTCCGATCTTAACTGATTCGAACTGATATGATGTACATTGTTTTGTCTTGGTATAAAAGATGGGCTACAGGAAATATTCTACTCAATACTAAAGATTTACTCGTTAGTTGCTTCACGATAACCAGTTGAGCATATCTTTTGGTGGCTGGCGATATGTGAATCCCTGATCCCAAGAACATCATGGCTATGTGTTGAGAGGAATTATTTGGGGTTTGAAAGATTCACCTCTGGAAACATAGGTGTTTTGCATCATCATCCTAAAACAACCCTTATTCAAGTACCATTTGAGCGGGATGGGCTGCTCGACCTGAAGAAAATTCTAATTGGGTTCCATCTGCAAGGTCATGTGCTGTTTATCTTGATATGAGGTCACCATTTTGCACACATATGGTTGTGATGCATGTGCCTGACGTACCCTTATCATCTGGGCAGTCATGATGGGCATGCTGGGCTTCGTATATTTTAACCCATTGTCATTTTGATGACATGGTCTCTCACTCAATAATGATAATGATAATGCAGAATAATACTTACAATATTAGCACTAATAATCTTGGCATAATTTTGGGGGAGGGGACTGGTGTATTAAACTGATCGCAGTGTTTCCCTGGTACATGACGTATCGACCCTAAAAGGATGAAAGGCAAAACGGACCTCGTAAAGGCGGACGAAATACCGCTATGCATTTTGCCCGGCGTGCTAACGATTCTGGCAGCTCACCGCCTTATTATTATTACTGTTAATAATAATAATAATAATAATAATAATAATAATAATAATAATAATAATAATAATAATAATAATAATATGGAAATAGAGATAACTCGAATGTGGAATCTAAAAACAGAAACAATTCCTATCATAGTAGGTGCCTTAGGTATAATAAAAAAATATTCAGACAAATACATAACAAAAACACCAGGACTTACAAATATATATAACATACAGAAAATTGCACTACTGGGTACTGCACACATCCTACGCAAAACACTTTCAATACAGTAAACATAAGAGCACCACAGCAAACCACAGCACATAACCAAGGCGCACAGAGCTGCGCTCGGTAGTGAAGTGAAAGTACGTTATAAAAATAAAACTACTGAATAATAATAATAATAATAATGAGGAGGAGGAGGAGGTGGAGGAGGAGGAGGAGCAGGAAGAGGAGGAAGAGGAGGAAGAGGAGGAGGAGGAAGAGGAGGAGGAGGAGGAGGAGGAGGAGGAGGAGGGGGAGGAAGAGGAGGAGGAGGTAATAAGGTAGACAATTATGGGCCGATATCCTGCTTGCCACTTATGTCGAAATTATGAACTGCAATAGTCGCAGAGTCAATATACGGACATCTGAAAAGAAAAATGGAGTTCTGCCACATGAAGAGAAGAGTTGCCAGCGTAAGTGCAGAGATACAAAGGATCAACTTCAGATACACAAAACTGTACTTAGAGACTGCAAGAGGAGGAAAAGTAACCTAGTCATGTCATGGATCGGCTATTGTAAGGCGTACAATATGATCCCATATTCTTGGATTATGGAATGTAAGAACCTGTTTGGTATTGCATCGAATGTTGGGCGATTGCTTGGAAAAAAGTATGGCGAATTAGAGGACGGAGCTGACAGCATACACAAGAAGCTTAGGGACTCTGGAAATTAGGAGCGGCATTTTCCAAGGGGACTGCTCGCCCCCACTGATATTTGTAGTATGCTTGATGTCACTAACACTTATTCTGAGGAAAGCAAAGACTGGGTATGTATTCAAGAGCCGCCAGCAAAAAGGCTTCTTTCAATTTTCATCTACCAGATCATTCCCTAAGAAGGTGTTGAACTACCCGAGCTTATGGCAAGAGAGACTTGCTCAATGTGCCATGCAGTGGGACTGAACCCGGAACCGTATCTTCAGGAAGCAAACTTCTTACCGCACAACCACGCCAACACGTATGTTAGTTCTGAAAGCAGTGGTATTCTTTCGCTACATAATTGCTTGTATTTATTTTTGCATTATGATACAGGTGACGATTTCTAGAATGTATGATAGTTAATTTAATCGATGATGGTAATTAATTTGATAAATAATTAAGAAAAATCATAATTATTTGTTACTGAAACTTTAAAGAAATTTGGACCAAGCCGAAAAAAAGCTAAGCCTCAAATGTCTCATAATAAATCGGCTGTCCTTCGGTTATGACGGCGAGCATTCCAGTTAATACGATCAACAGAACAGCCTGCTCGTAAATTTTACATGCAAGCGGCTGAGCTTTACGTGGCGATTCAGCGTGGCACAGAAGATTCAGCGTGGCACATAATGTGAGCAGGTAGGCTCTTTGAATTACAGGTACAACACATTTTTGCGAGCTGAGTATAGGGGAGCAACTTGAAATAAAGTGTTTTGCTGAATGACAGATTGCACCGCCGGGGCTCGAACTCACGACCTTATGATTACGAGCCGAATAATTTAACCATTAAGCCACGCGCCTTCATTATGTCTCATGATAATCTCAGTTGCAAAGGAGGTAAAAATATGGAAGAGCAAAAGGAACAGGAAAATTATTGACCCAAGAAACGAACCAATGGAGAAGAGGACGATGGTTTGAAGTCTTTATGAATATATTTTGTACGCAATAACGTATATAAACATATATGGAGTGATGTCATGTATAATAGAAAACAATGTTAGCAAAGCGGGATGTGAATGAAGAATTCAATGAGTTTGACAGAGCATAACTAATGAACCGGTCGGATGAATAAGGGACAAAACAAAATCTCAAATTCCAGCAGAGCAAAAAGGAGAATTCACTTAATCAAAAAGATGAAATCTGACGGTTATCGCAATAATAAACGGAGATTAATATCGATACAAATAGATTTCTGTAAAGACAAATTGAGAAACAACCAGAATCTGATAAACTATTTAAAGATGAACCACAGCGACATTAATTACTAAAACAGAAGCAATCGAGTAATGTGTAAATGAAAGGACGACAAGAATCATGTGGAATAAGATCAGAAAGTAGAGCAGAATATTAGGAACTGGTCGGAGAAGCCTTTAAATATAGGTTTAATGAATTAATCTGCTACGGTGTATATGTGTAACAAAAATAAGGAAACGGAGGAGAGTCCCTCGTGAAACTTCATTGTCAGAAAAAAGTATTTAGTTCTTGCACACACAAATATGTATAGAAGTATACATAAATATGAAGATATATATATATATACATATATATATATATATATATATATATATATATATATATATATATATATATATATATATATATATATATATATATATATTATAAGGTTTTTAACTTTAAAATTTTCCTCTGGAAAATTATAATATATATATATATATATATATATATATATATATATATATATATGTGTGTGTGTGTGTGTGTGTGTGTGTGCGCGTGTGCGTGCGTGTGTGTGTGTGCGTGTGCGTGTGTGTGTGTGTGTGTGTGTGTGTGTGCATGTGTGTGATTATGTGTGCCTATTAGGTCTCTCCATTACTCACTCTCTATCTATCGATCTATCAATATCTCTGTATATATACACACATACGTACATATGTGTGCGTGTATACAAACATACGTGCACACACATGTTCAGAAGGGAAGGAAGCTAAGCTAGAAAATTCACGTACCATTTGTCCCTTTATTTACTATTTATATAAAGATATAAAATGTCTGCATGTTCACATTTTCCATAGAAAATTATAAAACGCTGCTTCTGTTGTTTTTTGTGTACTTGTCTATCGCTGGAGAGTAATCTTTTGTCCTCTAGCACAAGAACACTACGCAAATATTGACTGACCAGCGCCAGACATCTACACGCACAGAACTTTATAAGCATTTCCTTAGGTAAATCCATTTTTATATTATTTTACTATATAAATAACGAATATATAGCTCACCCTTTTGATATATTCTCTACTATTATAAGTATACTTCACTGTATACTTAAAAATACTCTTGCACACGAGTAAGAATATTTGTGTTCTGCGAGTTGGCAGAATCGTTTGCACGCCGGACGAAGTGCTTAGCGGTATTTCGTCTGCCGCTACGTTCTGAGTTCAAATTCCGCCGAGGTCGAGTTTGCCTTTCATCCTTTCCGGGTCGATTAAATAAGTACCATTTACGCACTGGAGTATGTGTAGCCCCCTGTGGGTAGTAAGGAAATAGCTCTTACACACACACACACACAAACCTCATACCATTACACTCTAAAAGAAACTACACTCCGTCGATTACGACGATGACGATCCTAATTAATCCGATGAATGGAACAGCCTGCTTGTGAAATTAACGTGCAAGTGGCTGAGCACTCCACAGACACGTGTATACACTAACATAATTGTCAGGGAGATTCAGCGTGACATAGCATGTACCAAGAATTACAAGACCTACTCATTTTTTGACACCGGGAATTGAACTCAGGACCTCACGATCGTAGGCCACATCCACGTAGTGGTAATCCATACACGTAGCACAGAACAGAGAACATATTTTTTGGTGACCATCTATTTAAAACTAATCTAATGACGATACGTCAATTAACGCAGAACATATTGAAGTCAGTCTGAAATCCATATTCCTGCAAGTAGTGGTTTTATTTTTAATGTCATCTTACTATAAATGAGCCTGGCCTCTTCAGCCGAGTGTTTGGCTTGCTGAAACACAAAACGGAGTGGTGTCATCGAGTCCCCACATCAGATACATATATACATACGCATACAAACACGCTCACACACGTACACACATGCGTACGTGTGAAGGCACACACATATATGTATATATAATGCACACACACATACACATATATAATACACACACCAATATACATATATATAATAATCATCTATATTTACCTGATTATGAAAACCATTAATCTGTGTAATATATCACAGCATTAAAGTATGTATATATATATGCATGTATATATATATATATATATATATATATATATATACATACACACACACACACATATATATATATATATATATATGTGTGTGTGTGTGTATGTATATATGTATAAAGAATAAAAATAACATAATACATATACTTATATATGGATATATATTTATATGTATGTATGTATGTATGTATGTATGTATGTATGTATGTATGTGTGTGCGTGCTCGTGTGTATACGTTTCTTTTATTGGGTGTACGTATAAATGAATGTATACATGTCTATGTATATTAGTCTCTTTTAGGATGAACAACTCATTTAAAACATATTGATTGAATATACATTTAAAAGATTATTATCATAATATTTTTGTTAATTTTCGCATTTTTTTCTAATGCGATTTTCTTGTAAGCTCGTAACTTAAATATTTACTTATTTAAGTCACCTTGAATTTTTTTTCTGTATCTCATGATTTTTCGCTGATTCATTTTATAGAATTGCATTTAAGCTGCTGTGTACGAGAATGTGTCCATTTGTATGTATATGAATGTAGAGAAACACAAGGCGGCCACGTGTGTATGTGAATGTTTATATTAGAAATCAATATCTCATTATTTTCCTTTTGAAAAGGCAGTGAGTTGGCAAAACAAGAGAATGTTTGACTAAATGCCTTTCAGAATCGATTTGTAGTGAGACCACAGTTTAATAGGACTAAACTCTTGGCAATCTGTTACTCATTCTGAAAATTCTGTTTGCCTTCCTACACATCAATTACATAAATAAAGCTCGAGACGAACGCCGAATATTTATTTACTCGTAGATTTGCCTGTGTCCATCAACCCAGCTGGAAATAAAAAAGTTAATCTCTCTCAAATCATACCCTACTATAAAAAAATAGGAAGAACTGAATGGATGGTATAGTCCTAGATACACAAGTACTCGTTAGCTACCAATTATATATTCACTAAATCTATACTGAGGTCAAATACTCAGTCTCTGATTTAATTGTGTTGTATACCGGTCAACAATATTCAAAAGGCTTTCATCAAAGACTATATGTTTTCCTACCATTACAACACCTGAAACACAGAAGGTAAGAAATGAAAATTATGGCTCCATGTATATTCTGGTCTTTAAGTCTCGGTTCTGCTTAAGGTTTCGCTAGTCTTTAGGATCCGTGATAAAAGTGATTCTGATGTTAAATTCATGCGTGGTATTGAATCAAGCCAAATATTTCAGAGGTTCTAATGCCGAAAAGGCCAAGTATTTTAATGCTCCATTCCCCACCGAATCATCTTAATACAAATATAAAATTACTTATTTCTAAATTCGGCTACAACTCACAAACTGTGACTGAATATTAAAAATATGTCCTGTACCACATTATAGACTACATTTATATATGAAGTCAGAAGTTTGTGATTTTATTAAATCAGTTACTCCTCGTAGGCGGTGCAGCAACTGCGTAGGCGTGGACGTTCATTAAATAAATGTTCGGTTTCATACAGTTGGCTGGACATTAAAGGAAATGGCTCAAATGTTTGACCATAAAAGCTTACATCAAGAGTCTAGCATTTTTCCTCTAAGGACAAAATGTACAGATGCGTAATTCAATGCTCTTCTCACATATGGCTCAAAATTGTAATTACAGAATGTATGTACTTAATGTCAGATATCGTTTTCTAGTTTAGGCACAAGGCCCGAAATATATATATATATATATATATATATATATATATATATATTTCGTATGTGTATTTCGTGTGCAAGATACTTGATGTGGATACGTGTGTTGAAAGAAATACAATTAGACCTTGAGAGAGGCATTATGCCAGTAATAAACACACGCACTGGTTCAGTCCTTTATTAATTTATATAGTTTTTGTTAAATTATTTCATTGTGCAATGAAATAATTTAACAAAAAACTATATAAATTAATAAAGGACTGAACCAGTGCGTGTGTTTATTACCGGCATAATGCCTCTCCCAAGGTTTAATTGTATATATATATATATATATATATATATATATATATATATATATATATATATATATATTATTTTGTTTAAAAGAGTTCCAACTCTGTCTGTCTTTTATGTTTTATTTATATTCTTGTAAAATTAATGTGGGATATAGAATATGGAATATACAATATATAATATAAAAATGGATGGTACAATGAAATAAAGTATTGAATGTCTTATTGAATATATGGAATATGTCTTATTGAATAGATGAAATATTGAGTGTTCAATATAAAGGATTAAATATATAAAGGCGAATACGTATTTTCTATACCTTGTGGTATTTCATCATGGCCGGTATGACAGAACACTCAATATTTCATCTATTCAATAAGACATATTCCATATATTCAATAACGCATTCAATACTTTGTTTCATTGTACCATCCATTTTTATATTATATATTGTATATTCCATATTCTATATTCCATATTCTATATCCCACATTAATTTTACAAGAATATAAATAAAACATAAAAAACAGACAGAGTTGGAACGCTTTTAAACAAAATAATATATTCCTCTATACACAATCAAACAAAACCCCTTTTTTGTATTTATTTTTACTCACACACACACCCACCCACACACACACACACACACACACACACATATATATATATATATATATATATATATATATATATATATATATATATATATATATATATATACATGTATACATACGACGGGCTTCTTTCAGTTTCCGCCTACCAATCCAATCACAAAGCTTTGGTCAGCACGAGGCTCTAGTAGAAGACACTTGCCAAAGGTGCCACTGCGGTGGGACTTAACTCAGAACCATGTGGTTCGTAAGCAAGCTAGTTATCACACCATACACACACACACACACACACACACACATATATATATATTTATACACATACATATATATATATATGTATATATACATTCATACATATATACATACACACACGCGCACACACATATAAAGAAAAATTTTAAGATGAGAAATTGTTAATTATATAGAAATTGCCACAAATCCGACTGAACACAGAAATTGCACTTTCTTCAACTTTTCAAACGCAAATGATATGAAATAAATCGTACCGCGGTAATGGCTTTCGAAAGCAGTTGTAATGTCTAGAATAACTTGAAAGTGAAAAACTTTATAAAATATATCCTTTTCCCTGTCGCAATCAAATATTTTCTTCGTTTATTTTGGGCGAAGAAGGAATAGTTCGAATTTTATATTCGCCCAATCTCGGACATTCGTAACTGCTAAATTGATTTGTTGTTTATGACGCCAAACCCGGTTCATCAGTTTTGTTTGTATTTGATCGATAGTGTTCACCCTTGATTGTGGACATTTAATGCAGTAAATATCATTTTGTAGGATGTTGTAGCCCTCATATTTGTTAACCCTTATTTCCTTTCTACTTTTGAATTTTTTGCTTTTACTCTCTTCAGTCAGAACGTTAGAGGTCTTTACGGTTTCTTACCTGCATCATTTTCTGGGAATATTAACTTCGTTAAGAGTCTTTTAGAATTTGTGGTTCCCTTTGACTGTTAATAACTTTTGAATCTTTAATTATTTTCTTCCGTTTCTGATGTCTGCTGTAGAACTGGAAGTCTGTTGGACAGTTTTGTTTCGCCGAATATTACTTGTGGTTTATGTGATCGTAGCTTCTACGAATGAAATATTTTAAATTCTCTCTTCCAATTCCTTACAAGAAACCTTACAAGGAAGAATTTCTCATAGATTGGTATTCGTTTTGCAATAGTTATGGTATTATTTATTGCATTTCTAAAGAGTTTTTCTTTCAAGAGGAATATAATTGTACCTTAGATGACTTTCGTCTAATTCCTCTATAAGTATACATAAACGTTTTATCATATTTGATCAGATATTTATGTTATCATGGGATGGATGGCATCTAAGCTTTATTGTTTGCGTGTGTTTGCAGTAGATGCCTTTTACTATACTCTAGTTTTCGACTGTCATGAAAGTTCTCAGAAATGAAACTATCATTTCCATTGGGATTTGGATAAATATACGAAAGCCATTAATTAATTTATGAACATATTTTAAGCCCTTCGTGATTTTGTTTCCAAAATATAAAGCAGGCATGCAAGCATTTTCCCCAGGTCTTATTTATATGGGATTAGAACCTAATGAAAACTCATCCAGAACTGACAAAACCATTCAGACATAGCTTGTTCTTTCAAGAGCCATATTTATAGTGTTTCAAATGTGGTGTGCGAGCGACGCTTGTGAGTATTGTGGTCCATTTATTTGACTGTAGTAAATATGTAGTTGTTTTCTAACACCATATATTTACTTTCGACTCGGAATTCTGTTGACAATCTTTTCTGAAAAAATGCTTGGAATATGTTTATCTGGAATATAATAATGACTCCAGCCTTAATCCGTTATCTATATTTGATTAGTATTTTGTCGTATCGCCCAGATACGTGGCGAGCTGGCAGAAAAGTTAGCACGCCAGCCGAAATGCTTAGCGGTATTTCGTCTGCCATTACGTTCCGAGTTCAAATTCCGCCGAGGTCGACTTTGCCTTTCATCCTTTCGGGGTCGATAAATTAAGTACCAGTTATGCACTGGGTCAATGGAATCGATTTAATCCCTTTGTCTGTCCTTGTTTGTCCCCTCTATGTTTAGCCCATTGTGGGCAATAAAAAATAAGTATCTGGTCGTATTGAAACTCTGTCTTTGACTTTCTGGATTGTGGTTTAAAAATCCGCGTTTCTCTGATGGAAACAGGCTATACAATGGATGTAATACGAGGGTGAGTCAAAAAGTAATGCCATTTTGTTTAGGACAGGTATAATTACCAACACAGGAATATGTATCATACATCACAATAAAGCTGGTCCTCTGTGGATCACATCCCTACTTCTCAACATAGTCACTGTTTCTCTCAATAGCAATGTTCCACCTTCGAATGAGAGCATGTATCCTTGCCCCGTAAAATTCTGTTGACTGTTCTTTGAGCCACTTCGTCACTACAGTTTTCACTTCCTCGTCACTGGAATAATGTTTGCCTCTCAAACCCTCTTTCATGGGGCCGACGTGATGATAGTCTGAAGGTGATAAACTATCCAGTGACGAGGAAGTTAAAACTGTAGTGAAGAAGTAGCTCAAAGAACAGTCAACAAAGTTTTACGGGGCAGGGATACATGCTCTCATTCGCAGGTGGAACATTGCTGTTGTGAGGAACGGTGACTATGTTGAGAAGTAGGGATGTGATCCACAGAGGACCAGATTCATTTTGATGTATGATACATGTTCCTGTGTTGGTAATTATATCTGTCCTAAACAAAATAGCATTACGTTTTGACTCACCCTCGTATAATATACGTTAAATAGCTTCGACTTTAGGTTTGATGTTTGTTGAGTAACAAGCGGGCGTCATTTGAAATTGACGGTTTGGGAATCGATATCTATCTATCTATCTATCTATCTATCTATCTATCTATCTATCTATCTATCTATCTAGCTAGCTAGCTATAATGTAGGGGGTCTTTTAAGCTGTCATAAATTACTTTGTATTTGTTAAATATCGGTATTCTATAAAAATATATAGTTTAGAACCCAAAATAGATAATCCCGCAATCTCCATGAAATTGTCCATTAAATTACCAGTTTTGTCTATTGTATGCTTATCGCTGTTCCTTTATGTTTAGTAGGATTATCGATCATCTAATCGTTCTAAAACCGTTTCTCCGAATATGTTCTGGTGCATTATTGCAGTGGATCCCACTTTAACATATGTAATGACGATCGAAAAATCTTTCCGTAGATATTCCAAAGCTGCGTGCTCTTGCTTCCAAAAGTTTCATTTTAAAGGGGTTCCTGGAATGTATGATTTTGTTAATATTTTCAAACACCTAATATATTTCTGTATTGTTTTATTCCTTTTCAAAAGAGATTTTGAATTCAGATGTGTTGTTTACCAGCAATGGATCTTAAAAGATTTACGAGACGAAGCAGTAAATTTTAATAAGATCCGTGGTGCCTCTGGTTGGAAAGAGAATTTAACTTATTTTGGATCGTCTTGAAAAAATTGTTAACATGTATTATCAGAAATATTAATTTCGATGATACTTTCTATATGTAAATATGTTGGTAAAACAGAAACAACCATTGGCATTATTTGGTGAATTCAACAATTAAAGATTTGATTTTCTCTCTCCCTATTTTTGTTGTCTAATACTCAGGATTCCTCGTAATTTTTCTAAATGCTATTTAGATATCTTCGTCATACATGAGGAATTACTTTGGATATGTATTCTAAATAGATAGATGATATTCTAAGCTATCGAGAAGAATTTTTAGCATCAGCTGGAGTGATTATACCAAGGCCGGTCAAGACTGTCAGATACTATTCGGCAGAGAATATTACGCTTTGCTAGCCATTTTCACAGGGCTGGGGACCAGCAGTTTTCTAAGCTTCTATTTTGGTCACCATCATATGGTAGGTAACACAGAAGAGCTGGAATTAAGATCTTTCCAGAAATACTCAGAGAAGACACCGATATAAAATCTGATACTGAAATCAGTTTTCATGGGGCAACAAAAAAGTTGGAGGTAGAGAATGGAAGATTTGATGGTTTTGTCTGCAGGTAATTGATGAGGATGATAATTATATACATGCATACACGCACACACACACACAAACACACACACACATGTATATATATATATATATATATATATATATATATATATATATATATATATATATATATTCATATACATATAAATATATACGTATATGTAGCTATATATGCATACACACACACACACACACATATATATATACATATATATATATGTATGTATATATATGCATATATATATATATATATATATATATATATATATATATATATACATATACAGGTAAATCTCTATCTATCTGTCTATCTATCTATCTATCTATCTATCTATCTATCTCTTACTGTTATAGTTTCTTCAGTGACAATATTGACCAAGGCTACCGTGGTCTTTTCCGTAGGCTTTTCTTTCCACGGCTAAACCTAAACTGTCCTCCCCTCTTTTTACACGAGAACATTACTGTGTGATACACGATCCCTATTGATCGCTTTTTTTTTTCTCGATCCCTTTTGATCGACGCACCCCTATTGTTTTTTTTCCTTCCCCCTCCCAAAAAGAAAAGCTCTACATTGTATCTGTCCCATCTTTGTTGAGCCCTGTGTGGCTAATAAAAGAAATGTATCTATCTATCTATATCTATCTATCTATATCTATCTCTCTCTCTCTCTCTCTCTCTCTCTCTATATATATATATATATATATATATATATATATATATATATACAGAAAGGAGGAGAAGAAGAAGAAGAAGAAGAGGAAGTAGAAGAAGAAGAAGAAGAAGAAGAAGAAGAAGAAGAAGAAGAAGAAGAAGAAGAAGAAGAAGAAGAAGAAGAAGAAGAAAAAGAAGAAGAAGAAGAAGGGGAGGAAGAAGAAATCGGAGAAGTGGTGGAAGAAGTTGACGATGAAGAGGGAAGGGAAGAAATACAGTGCAAAATGTGAGAGAGGCAAAGAAGTGAGAAATAATGCAGATATAATTTCATAACATTGAAAACAATATTTATTTTGATAAATGTTATATTTCATAACAAAGACAATCATTTATTTACCATTATATATTATCGTATTAAAAACAACTTTTGTCAGTACGATTTTGTTGAATTATTTTCACTATTTTGTGAATAAATAAATATTGACATCACTATTTATAATGATTTCTAATACAACCAAGAAACCACAAACTTTATTGTGAGGTGAGGGATGGCAAATTTTATCGATCATACAGCTTAAATTATATTTATCTTATCGATACTGTAAAGATGAAAGACGAAATAGGGTGTTTTGTGTTTTTAATTCAATAGAAAATAAAGTATGACTGAATATCAGAAGTAATTTTTCCTGGCGTTTTTAGTAATTCTAGCATTCACTGCCGTCGATTATATCGACCCATTATTCGGCTGTACTTTATTTCAAAAACTCCGACGTAATGGAAATAAAATTTGTCTCGCATGGATTCGAACTTGGAACATACAGAGTTGGAGGTAATATCGGAAAAGTAGTTCCTATGATTACGTAACGGTTCCACTAAGCAAATAATAATGGAACTACCTCGTCTATTAGATACAGCGGTGGATTATCAAAGACAGGGCAGTCACCAGAGTGTGGTGTGGATTAGTAGCGATAAAACAACTATTTGGAAATGAGTATCTGAGCGTTTATGGAATAAAAATACTGAATATATAAAATATGTGCATACGTACGCACACACACATATGCGCTGAAATCGAATAGTGAGACTGATTGCTCAACGACGAATTGGTGGATAAATATTCTTTATTTGTGAGTTAGAAAGGCTACCAATAATTTCCATGTAGAAACTGATCCCTTAACAATCATCAAGTTTGTCCCCTGGTGAGGTTGGTACCTGCTTTCCATCCAAAAAGCAAACGAGTTTCAGTCCCAATTCCACTTCGTCAACAAATGAAGAGTGCATGCCATGCATATCAGTCACGGTTGCCTTAGATTTATCTCTCGGCGAATGAGGAATACCATTGAATCTTTCATGATTCAGAGATGCGATAGTTTATTTTTATTTCCCTCTGCTGGACATCGGAATGTATAATGGTCACACATTCCTGTGTTATACTGCTTTTCCAGATAGACAATTTCCCACCAGATAAGCCTTTAATATTGGAAATAACTCAGATGGAACTATCAACACTGCAAATCCTTTCCCTATTTTGCAATTTGAATTTTCCATCCGTTTCTTCGTTTGTATTATAATGTACACAGAGCGTTGGAGTGGATTATTCTCTCCCTCTACTTCTCCCTCTCTCCTTCTCTCTCTCTATTATCTCTCTCCTTCTCTCTCTCTCTCTCTCTCTCTCTCTCTCTCTCTCTCTCTCTCTCTCTAACCGTTATCCTAATCTGTGTTGAAAATATTATTTCTCTCAAAAAACTTAATATTTCTTGTTTTCAAACAAATGTGTTCCGTGGAAAAATTAAAATTGTTGCCTTCTCTGTTTTTTTTTAAAGTCATTTTGCTTATTTTCGTTCGAATTTTTATGCCTGGGAGATGGAATGCTCTCCAGCAATTTCAATTTTGTAAATTAAAATATCTTTCCTCCAAAAACTGAACAAACAATACGGCCAAGGTATATCCATATCTCTATATAAAAAGAAAATGAAGTATTAAACGTAATTCCATTTCCACAGATTGTCACTAGGTAAAATTGTCCACTATATGTGAGCGCTAGAAGAGAGAGGCGACTGCAAAAACGCAGAACAAATAATAATAATAATAATAATAATAATAATAATAATAATAATAATAATGCAGTATCGGGCAGTGGCTCTTATGAATTCTCATATTAGCTGATTAGAAATGTTATCATGTGGATTGTTTTGCCTTAGTGTAAAAGATGGACTATGGCAACTATTCAGCTAAATACCAGAGATTTGCTGGTCAGTTGTTTGACCATAACTAGTTGAGTAAGTCCCTTGATGGCTGACGATATGTGCATCTCTGATCATGGGCAGATGTAGTGGGGGAGCATCATAACCATGTGGTCAGAGGAATTCTTCCGGGTACAGATAATTCACTTTTGAAAACATGGTTGTTTCGCTCAACATCCTTAAACAACTCTTATTCAGATAACTTTTGAGCGGGATGGGCTACTCAACCTGATGAAAATTCTAACCGGGCCCCACCTGCAAGGTCATGCGCATTTAATCTTGTTATGAGATCATCATGTCACGCACATACGACTGAGGTGCATGTGCCTGGTGCACTCCTATCAGACGGGTAGTCATGATGGGTATAATGGGCTTCGTCTATTTTACTTCAGTGTCATTTTGATGGTATGCGCTGCTCTCTCACTCAGTAATAATAATAGCTACAACTTCAAGAACGATAATAATAATAATAATAATAATAATAATAATAATAATAATAATAATAATAATAATGATGATGATGATGATGATGATGATAACTATGGATATAATTAACTAATTCTAAAAGTTAAATATGTTTTACGTCGATGTCCGCAAGAGTTTGCCGAGTACGATAACAACTTAAAAGTCAAGAGACCATCGTAAATATCGTCAGCGATGACATCAGAAGGGGAATTTGGAATAATTACACGTGCTAGAGTAATATTTAACAGAGGAAAAGTGATCAAGACTGCAAACCTAATCCTTGATAATGACACCAGCATCAAAGATTTAAACACATAAAAGTAACTTAATGAGAACGAAGTCAATAGAGTATAGCACGAGAGAAAAAGATGAACCAAAGGAGAATGCATATTTAACCGTAAAGCAAAATTAATGTAGCTACCTGATTTAAAGCTATTGGCACTTTACCAAAATCCGTAGATTTTTAAGGGTTTCGTCACCAAATGCAAACTGAATAACATCTGAGAGTCAACTCTGAAACACAAAAGATGCAGACATTAGAGATAAAGAATCACTCAAAAGCAGATGTCGGGTGGTTGCACCTAACTGGTATAACATTACGACACATCCTCTACACCACTTTGAAATGCACCGAGCGAGAGCTCCAAGACTAGTTGTCAGCAAAGCTCTACCGATTCGATCACAATATATTACTAAAGAGACAATCTGATACTGAAATACGTGGATAGCCGCTACAATGGACGAATGTTTTTCTGACAAACAGAACCCAGTATGCTGTGGCAGCGGTACTTCACTCAAAACCAGCAGAAGTCATCAGTGGAGTCCTGCAAGAGAAGGCGGCCTAATTGAACAAGAACAGGCCTTCAGCACTACCACTTGAAGACCCATTCTTCCGAATAGTAAAACATCAGATATACGTCATCTAGAAAAAAAATCAGGGCGATACAAGAAAGAGTCTGATAGTCCAGAAACCATATTAAAAAAAGACGAAGTGATACTTATTTATGCCAAGAGAGTGAAAGAGGAGGATGCAAAACATGGTTGGTTTCCAGTTCATTAAACCTGGTGGGAAGACTATGTAATGCAGGGGAAGTAGCTAAAAGGGATACGGGCGGCAGATGTGCAGATAATACGGCACATAGTTTGTACTTAATATTCGTATTTTGCTTTTTTTACTTGCGTTATTGATAGAAAGTTATTGATAGAAAATTTTGTAGTTTACATCATTCGAAACATCTCCTACAACTTTGTCTCGATAGAGAGAGTAAGAGAGAGAAAGGAAGACACAGGGAGAGAATGGGAGAGGGAGAAAGGAAGAGGGAGAGGGAGAGGGTCTGAGAGAGAGATTGTGTGGCTGTACGTGTGTGAGAGTATGAAAGAGAGAAAGAGAGCGAGCGCGCGGTAAAGAAAGAGACCCTATTCCAGCGGACGAAATTCTTTGTTAGGTTGTATCCACTTTTCCATTTTGTGAACTATCTTGTATGATAGTAGTAAAGATGCGTGTCTAAGTGGTTAAGGCAATCGCCTGGAGATCATAAGGTCGTGAGTTCAATCCCTGGCTGCGAATTTGTCCTTAAAGGAGACACTTTATTTAATGTTACCTGTAGTCAACTCAGCTGATAAAAAACAGGTAGTACCTGTATTTGAAAGGGCCAGCCTTGTCACATTGTGTATCACGCCGATCCCACCGCGAGCTACATTAAGGCCATACGTATTTGTGGATTGCTCAACCAGTTGCACGTTAATTCCAGCAACAGGTTGTTCCGTTGATCAGATCCACTAAGACCCACATTGTCGTTACCGACAGAGCGCCAGTTTCATATGATGGTAAAATTCTTATGAACATTTCAGAATAGCCTTTTATAGCCCCATCCGTAACATAATTTTCAGTATTTATCTCTATTTCTCCAACTCAGTCAATTGCTTATTTGAGATTCTCATTTTATTTCTATTTCTGTTTGATTCTTAGTATATTTAAAATTATATTTATGTTTTAAAAACACAAAAAAATACTTAGTCTCCAATTTCATACGTTTAGTAATATTTGTATTCAGGCGGTAAATAATTCCAATATTTTTCCGCTTGCAAACCTTTCTTCAACACTGCGTTCGTAAATAAAGAAAATATTCTATGTCACACTTGGTGCGCATTATTTTAAAAGCAAATATTTCCTTTTCGTAAGTTTTATATGTAGCTTTCACAAAAGCTAATGAATCTTTTATTTTCATTTTTCGGCCGGTGGATGAGTGAGTGCATATATATATATATATATATATATATACACACACACACACACACACACACACACACACACACACACACACACACACACACACACACACACACACATACGACGGGCTTCTTTTAGTTTCCGTCAACCAAATCTACTCAGACGGCTTCGGTCGGCCCGCGGCTATAGTAGAGGACACCCGCCGAATGCGCCGCGTATTGGATGGATTCATTCCAGTAAAATCTGTTCAAGGCTAAGCTCCAGGATGACCAGCGTCTAAAGACTGAAACAAGTAAAAGAAAAAAGATAAAAATATATGTGTCTGATTCTGATATATATATGTATGTGTGTATGTATGTGTGTGTATGTGTGTATGTGTGTATGTGTGTATGTATGTGTTTGTGTGTATGAATGTGTATGTATGTGTGTATGCGTATGTGTGTATGTATGTATGTATGTATGTAAGTATATATGTATGTATGTATGTGTGTATGCATGTATGTGTGCATGTGTGTACGCATGAATGAATGTGTGTATGTATATATGCATGTATGTATGTGTGTATGTGTGTATGTATGTGTGTATGTGTATATGCGTATGTATGTATGCATGTACGTATGTATGAATATATGTGTATGTCTATGTATGTATGTATGTATGTATGTAGGTGTGTATGTATGTATATGTGTATGTATGTATGTGTGTATGTATGTATGTATGTGTGTATGTATGCATGTATGTATGTATGCATGTATGTATGTATGTATATGTGTGTGTGTGTGAGTATGTATTAAGAGAGGGCGGGGTTGCAAGAACAAATTGACTCACAAGATTCGGATTGCGCCTGAAAGTGTTTGGCATAATAGAAAGAGAAGGGGATCTGGATAGGAAGAGGAAACGGCTGTGGGGGGGGGGAGAAATTAAGAGAGAGACAGAGAATATATGGAAGATGGCCAGAAATATCTAGATATATTCAGGGAGAGTGGGTAGGGAGAGGGAAGGAGAGAGAGAGGGAGAGAGAGAGTTTTAGAACAGAAAACGTGATGGAGAAGAAAAGAAAATAAGATTGAAAAGGGGGTACTTTGTGTTTAGGTGTATATAAGAGGAAGAGAGAGAGAGAGAGAGAAAGAGAGAGAGAGAGTAAGAGAGAGAAAGGGAGAGAGCGCGAGAGATTGAGAGAGGGAGAGAGGAAGAGCGTGAGGGTGAGGGTGAGCATGTATGAGTCTGAGAGAGAGAAAGAGATGTATACCTGTGCGTGTGTGAGAGTATGAAAGAGAGAAAGATTGCGAGCGCGCGGGAGAGAAAGAGAGCGTGCGAGAGGGAGAGAGATAGTGTGAGTGAGTGTGAGAGAGAGCGAGAGTGATTTATTTGTATGTGAGAGAGAAAGAGATAGAGAGAGAGAGAAAGGAAGAGTGATAGACAGAGAGAAGGATAGAAAAGTGACTGAGAGAAAGAGGGCAAGAGCGAAAGAGTAAGAGAATACGTATGTGCATGTGTGTGTGTGTATGTGTCAAAGATAGATAGATAAACATAGATAGATAGATAGATACATTTCTTTTATTAGCCACACAGGGCTCAACGAAGATGGGACAAATACAATGTAGAGCTTTTCTTTTTGGGAGGGGGAAGGAAGGACAAAAAAAAAAAAAAAAAAAAAAAAATTGGTGGTGTCGATCAAAAGGGATCGTAGGAAGGGAAAAAGGGGCAGTTCGATCAAAAGGGATCGAAAAAAAAGAAAAGGAAAGGCCGATCAATAGGGATCGTGTATCACACAGTAATGTTCTCGTGTAAAAAGAGGGGAGGACAGTTTAGGTTTAGCCGTGGAAGGAAAAGCCCACGGAAAAGACCACGGTAACCTTGGTCAATATTCTCATTGAAGAAACTATAACAGTAAGTGACTCTCTTTTGCCTTTTTGTTTTATTTTTTTTTCTTGTTCATAGGGTTATGCTCAAGATGGCTCCGTCGTTCACACGTGCCATCCTTGCTACATTCACCCATCTTTTTTTGAAGCATTCACTAGACAAGACTTCCCTTTCTACTCTCAACTAGATAGATAGATAGATAGATAGATAGATAGATAGACTTACATAAACACACACACACATATATATATATATATATATATATATAGAGAGAGAGAGAGAGAGAGAGAGATGGATAGATAGATAGATAAATAGATAGATAGATAGATAGATAGATAGATAGATAGATAGATAGATAGACCAATTGAGAGATAGAGAGATACACATAGACGGACATATATAGATAGGTAGATAGATTGATAGATAGATAGATAGAGAAAGAGAGACAGAGAGGGAGAGCGAGAGTTTGTGGGAGAGCTTGAAGCTCGATATATATATATAAAACCAAGGTATTGCATTGTATGGAGAGTAAATCTGTAAAAAGCTGCTAATCACCTTTTTAAATCTCTCTCAGCTCACCAATCTGTCACTCGCTCGATTTCCCACTGCTATATATGTGCATATGCACTGTACACACGCATAAATACATTCTTACACACATTGCCACACACGTAAATACACACACAGATGTATTCACACATTGAGTTAGAGATTTATAGAGAGCAACAAGTTGCATCGCCTCCACCCAGCGTCACCCTAGCAATATGGCCGCATCTCATTTCGCCTCCATTATCTGCAGTAAGTAGAACACTATTATCTTTAGTGAACAAGACCGCTACTATCTGATCAACATTGCTAGTACCACCACAACCACCACCACCACAACCGCCACCACAATCACAACCACCACCACCACCACCACCACCGCCGCCACCACAACCACCACCACCACCACAACCACCACCACCATAACCACCACCACAACCACTACCACGACGACTACCACCACCATAACTACCACCACCACCACCGCAACCACCACCACCACCACCACCTCCACCACCACCTCCACCTCCACCACCACCACCACCACCACCTCCACCTCCACCTCCACCTCCACCACCACCACCACCACCACCACCACCACCACCACCAATACCACCACGACCATAATAACAACCTCCACCTTAAATATCGCCATCACAACCACTACCACTACAATCATCACCATCTTCGCCACCACCACCACCACCACAGTGCCACCATCATCAAAGCCACTGCCGTCACCACTGCCATCGCCGTCACCAGAGCAAGCACCATTCCCACCGTCACCATCGCAACCACCACCTCCATCATCACCACCTCTATCGCCACCACTCCGTTACAATCACCAATACTAACAGCGGAAAAGCTATCCTGAGAACCGAAACCACAACCCTTTCTATCACTGCGTCTTTGTACTCCTTACAATCACCAACAACCAAGGAATGGGTCATCAATTGGTTGCTTTAAGATGCTAGAAATGACAGCAAAACGTTCCTCAAGTGAAGCTATTTTCTAACAAAGAGCAATACGATTTGAATATCATCTCAGGAATGTTGTGCTTGGGTAAAAGACGGGATGGCCATGAATGGGTTATTTTTGATCATAAATCTGCTCGACGACTTGGTGCAATAGCAACCACTAACACAAATATCCCTTATAATACAAACCCCAACACCTTTATCTTCATCACCCAAAATGCTCAGCATCCCCATCACAAAACACGGCAGTAGTTTCAACGATGCTGCTACAACAGGTAGCATTTGGGTGTCAGATATATTCGTTCTTTCTGTTCTTTACATGGCACCTTATTCATCATATGTTTGAAACCAGGTTGAATTTATTTAAATTTCTAAAACAATAAATAAAAATTATAGGGTAAGAATTAAACTAGGAAGATCCATGAATTAACGATTAAAGCATTTTGAGTGTCAATGCAAATACGACTCAAGAGGACTGAAATAAATGGAAAAGAAAAAGAAAAAGATTAAGAAAGAGCGAGAGAGAAAAAAGAGAGAAAAGGTAGTGGTATAAAGTGAAAAGAAAACGAACAAATTTATATGACAACCCAATAAAATTCCGATTTCATCACAGCAATAGTAATCACTGTGAAAATAATTCAATGTGTGGAGGCGCAATGGTCCAGCGGTTAGGGCAGAGGACTCGCGGTCGTTGGATCACGGTTTCAATTCCCAAAGCGGGCGTAGTGTGATTATTGAGAGAAAACACCTAAATCACCACGAGTCTCCGACGGGCTTCTTTCAGTCTCTGTCAACCAAATCCACTCACAAGTTTTTGGTCGGCTTGAGACTATAGTATAAGATATTTGACCAAGGTGCCACGAAGTGGGAATGAACCGGTGGTTGGAAAGCAAGCTACTTACCACACAGCCACGCCTGCGCCTATTAGCCACTCGTGTATGTATATATATATATATATATATATATATATATATATATATATATATATATATATATATATATATATATATATATATATATATATATATATATATATATATATATATATATATATATATATATATATATATATATATATATATATATATATATACATATATATATATATATATACATATATATATATATATATATATATATATATATATATATATATATATGAAGTAGAGAAATTTGAAGACAACACGGAACCGGTTATTTCTCAAAATACAATGTTTATATACCAATAAGATTTTATAACATTTTTCTTACATTTTTCTGACATAATTTAAATATATACTTTAACGATGTAACACAAGCCTTCTGTAGTTTTTTCACTCTTATTATCTTTTATGTATATATATATATACACGATGGTCTTCTTTCAGTTTCCATCTGCCAAATCCACTCACAAGGCTTTGGTCGGCTCGAAGCCATAGTAGATGACACGTGTGCTCAAAGTGCCGTGCAGTGGGACTGAATCCAGAATCATGTGGATGGGAAACAAGCTTCTTACCACACAGGCCACGCCTGCGCCTTTTTTTCAAAAAAGGTGCAATAGCTATAAGGGTGTACCCGAGTAAAATAGGGTATCAGAGGTAAAAACGAAAACAGCTGAGTACTAACGTCACAACCGCGCTCACCTCTTCGCTTCATTTCTCCAAAACCACCACTATCGCCACCAACATCGCACAGTTTACCACCGCCGCGAGCACAACAAACAGCACTGTTGCAACTACCACCACAGCTATGACCACAATAAACAGCAAATAACAATTTATTATCCAAATTGATTGGTTGTGTTGTTAAGTTGGCATAAAGTCAATAAGGGTTGCTTCATTGGAATTGTAGTTTTGTTGACAAATGAACTGGTTGGGAAGTCTAGCATTTTACACAACAACAATGGACCTTCTCTTTTTTCTAAAGCTTTTTTATTTTGCTGTCTCACTGTTTACTCATTTTATTCATGTATATACATACATATATATATATATATATATATATATATATATATATATATATATATATATATATATATATATATATATATATATATATATATATATATATATATATATACACATACATATATATATATATATGTACAACGTATATATATATATACATATGTACAACGTATATATATATATATATACCTAAATATTCATATATATATATATATGTATATATACATACATATGTGTGTGTGTATGTACATAAAGTATGCGTATATATATAGACATGTATATATAGAGATGTATGTATATATATATATATATATATATATACATAAATATATATGCATATACATATATATATATATATATCTACAAATACATACATACATGTATGTGTGCGTGTGTATGTATATAATGTATACGTATATATATACATATGTATATATACATAGATGTATGTATGTATTTACGCATATATATACATGTACATACATACATGTATATATATATATATATATATATATATATATATATAGAGAGAGAGAGAGAGAGAGAGAGAGAGAGAGAGAGACAGATATATATATATAATGATATATTTTAGCTTTCTTCTGATGTATTCTATGCATTTTATATTTTCACTGCAATTATTTCTACTATTTTTCTCATGTTTATTTTATGTTATTCGTTGCTTGGTTATTTTCCTAATAATTCTCTTACTCTTCCTATTGTTTCAAATGATACTAATGTTTGTACTATTGTTGTTGTTGTTGTTGTTGCTGTCGTTCAATTTTATTTTTGTTTTATACTTGTTAGTTTTGCTTTTTTTTATCATTGAACTGGTCGTCATTGTTGTTGTTGGTGCTGTTGAAGGTGATGTTGATAATGATGATGATGATGATGATAATGATAATGATGTTTATACGCTTCTATTGTTGCTTAGGTTTATAATAACTAGAATGTTGACTTCAACATAATATTTATCGGTTGTTTTGCTCTGTCAGGTGTTTTATATATATATATATATATATATATATATATATATATATATATATATATATATATATATATATATATATACAAGAATAAGGGCAGGGAATCTAATCCCTGTATATTTATGATTATATATATATATATATATATATTATTTTATTCATTTATTCTTGTATTTGTTTCAGTCATTTGACTGCGGCCTTACTGGAGCACCGCCTTTAGTCGAACAAATCATCCCCATGATTTATTCTTTGTAAGCCTAGTACTTATTCTATCATTCAGTTCTGCTGAACGGCTAGTGTTACGGCGACGTGATCAAACCAACATCGGTTGTCAAGCAATGTGGTAGTGTTGGTGGTTGGGGACAAACACATATACACAATCATATACACACGTAGGTGTCTTTCAGTTTCCGCCTACGAAATCCACTCAGAAGTCTTTGTTCGGCCCGAGGATATAGTAGAAGACACTTGTCCAAGGTACCACGTGGTGGGACTGAACCCGGAACGATGTGGTTGGGGAACAAGCTACTTATGACAAAGGAACTCCTGTATGCACACACACACATATATAGAGATGCGTGTGTATATGTATGTAAAGAGAAAAACATAGAAATTTAGGTAAATATATATATATATATATATATATATATATATAGATGTATAGTTACACACACGTACACATATATTTCTATGCCTGAGTTTATGTATATACCTTTGTATACGTATACATATATGAACACACATACACACACACACAACTCCCCACACACCCACGCCCATATATATATATATATACATATATCCATAAATATATACAACATGTGTGTATATATCTATATGTATGTATATGTATTATATAATAAATACATATACATTTGCGTCTGTACATATATATATATATATATATATATATATATATATATATATATATATATATATATATATATATATATGCGTGTCTGTGAGTATGTATGTATATATGCGCATCGATATAAATGTGTATGTAAACACAAATAAGTATATTGAGATATGTATATATATATATATATATATATATATATATATATATATATATATATATATATATATATATATATATATATATATCCATATACATATATATGTTCATATATATATATATCCTAAATCCCACCCCCACCAAAGAAACAAAACGAAGAACAAGCACAAGAAAAATCAACACGAGCACGTGGTTCACGCAAAGTATTACCAGAGTTTCAGGGAAGCAAAGAAAGGTGGTTTTACATTTCGAGCAAAGCTCTTTTACAGAAAGAGGAGACAGAGGAATGTCCCAGAGTAAAGGAAGACCGAGGGAAAAAAATCGCCAACGATCCAAAATGTGGTTACGTTTTGAAATTACCGAAAGCGAATGGTGAAGGAAAATTTCTTTCTAAGACAGGAGAGTGTAACAGGAGATACGTGCGTGTGCGTGCGTCTGTATAATAGCATGTGTGTGTGTATGTGTGTGTTGTGTGTGGTGTCTGTGTGGTGTTGGCTGTTTATATGTGTTTGTGTGTCGAATAAAAATCCACTGCTCATACATGAATTCTTATCGTTAATATTAGTATTGATACCTTCATAATAAACAACCATTATAATTGTTAGTGTCATTATTAATTTCCCTTTATCCTGAATATTACCGACATAGCGGGGACTTCACACTGCTTTTGATGCTTCAGAACGATTAGGGACACTCCCTAAAATAACTGTAGCTGGTTGTCGAAACTACCTATTTCTACATTGTTTACATTATTTACATTATTTACATTTGACGGATACTTGTCCTCAATATTGTTTGTTGTTAACACAACGCTTCGGCTGATATACCCTCCGTGGGCATATGGCGTAGTGGTTAGGAGCACAGGCTACTAACCCCGAGATACCAAGTTCGATTCCAGGTAGTGACCTGAATAATAATAATAATAATAATAATAACAACAACAGCATTTAAAAATATCTTAGGAATGAGAATCCAGGTTCAAAATGCCCTTGAGACACCTGATGAAGGCTGGAGGGTATATCAGCTGAAATGTTGTGTTAACAACAAACAAGATGAGGAAAAATATCCGTCAATTGTAAATAATGTACATAATTCCTTATCTCTTAAATATAGAACTGTACATGTTTCTCTTCCTTCCTTGCTTCCTTCTCTCCTTCCTTTCTTTCGTTCTTTCTTATTTTCTTTGGTTCTTCCTTTCTTATTTCCTTTCATTCAGTTTTACATTCTTTTTGCTTTCCTTTCTTCCTTTCCTTTCCTTCTTTCTTATTCCTTCGTTTCTTTCATACCTGCTTTTTTCCCCCTTTTTTGTTTCAAGTCAATTTCTTCTTCGTTTTGCATTATGGCAATCGCCCCAATCCCATTTGTTTTCCATATTTGTCTTATCTCCAAAATTGTCGGTGCTCTTG
The DNA here is from genome assembly GCF_046866305.1 of Octopus bimaculoides. Taxonomy (NCBI): domain Eukaryota; kingdom Metazoa; phylum Mollusca; class Cephalopoda; order Octopoda; family Octopodidae; genus Octopus; species Octopus bimaculoides. Next base: position 28,138,114 of record NC_142937.1, read on the forward strand.
GCCGATAAATTTCATCATCATCATCATCATCATCATCATCATCATCATTTTCTTTTTCGGAGTAGCAACTGTCTACGCGCTTCCGAGGCGTGCCAGCGGGCGGAGAGAGGAAATCAATACTGTGGTGAAAAGTCTGAGAATACGAAACGACCAACGAACGGACCTGCTGGTGTCGGCGATGCGTATAATCACGAAGGAACCAACGAGCAAGTGAGAGAGGGAGCACAGCGGTTAGGGAAGGCGTGGAAGAGTGTGACAACAACAGCGAAGACGAGCGCTCTCACGTATGGACGGACGCGTTGGCGACGGCAAATCGAGGGTTCGCCATCGGCGATCGCAAAGCAGACTAGAGCGACGAGAGTTACCCTCCTATACAATAAACTCGTCTGATCAGCCAGGCCCTCCTCCTCCTCCACCTTCCCCTCCTCCTCCTTCACCTCGAATTTCTTGACTGAGCGAATATTTGAAGCCATTATTTGAAGCCATTATCTTTATCTTTATCTTTACTTCGTCAATCGACAAAAGAACGAAATGATAAATGGATTTATGAATGAAAGTTTGGTAATGGCGTTTATTTCCACCACGTGACAGTTATTGCAAACATGTTTTAACTAACCTAAACTATACACACACACACACTATATATATATATATATATATATATATATATATATATGTATATGTCTCGGGTTGTAGCAGTAATTCAAAGGGGCTAGCCTTATCATATCCTGTGGGAAGCTGAATCTCCTTGAGAACTACATTAATATTATGCATGCCTGTGGAGCACTTAGCCATTTATGAGTTAATTTTATCCTCGTGTGGTAATGAAAAGTGAAATTGACATCAAATATTTGCTGTGTATATGTATCTATGTATGAACTTTTCTTTCAATCTATGTATATGCTGTCTCTCTCACTTTCTCTCTCACTTCCTTTGTGT
>NC_142937.1:28141552-28146552 GCF_046866305.1 Octopus bimaculoides
GATCTGTGTGATAAATGCATATATATATATATATATATATATATATATATATATATATATATATCATAATTATAAGCATTATTATAATTAGGATTTAGAAAAATTGCTTCACCACATACCGAAATTTAGAAATAGCAGTTAAATACTATTCCACTTGGTAAATGCTTAGCGGTATTTCATCTGTCTTTACTTAGTAAAATTATTAATTATTAATTATTAATTTCACCCTATATCAGTATATATATATATATATATGTGAGAATTTTTGGTATCCAGAAGACCCAAAAGGCAGGTAAGGCTATCAGTGACTCGTGTATAGGCGCTGCGGAACTGTGTATACGCACTGCAGAGTTCTTCTTCCTTTAATTCTTTCTTTATACTTGTACATTATATAATCCTTAAGCTTAATGTCAGCTGCCATCCCCTAGTTTATAAAAAAAAATACAAAGTTTCTTGTATAGAACTGTACGCTTCGCAGTTCAAGAAACGCGATGTTTGGCTCCTTACATGTCTGAGAAAGGAAACTTCACGCTAGGGAGAGTGTGAGAGCGCGCTGCGTTGTGCTTAAAAATGTGTTTATGTTCTTGAATGTTATAAAATGTAGAATTAGATTATTACCATGCTTCCAGCTTCAGTGTGGCAGCCAAGATTTGAAAAATAGGGTACATTTGCCCTCCTTATTTTATGATTTAAGGGGGATTTTTGAAAAACAAAGAGGAATTCTCGGCGGTATTCAGTAAACAAATTAAGCACACTACCGGGCAATGGCTAAAACGCCAACCGATCAAGTTTATGTATAAATATTCTTTTAATATGTTTGTTTCCTGTTACACAATATTAAAACAACGGCTAAAAATTTTCTGAAGTAGCTTCCCCCCACTAATTCTATCTGCGAACCGCCACTGAAGGTTATGTCAATACTACAGTAGGACCGCTCTTAGACTCCCGGTTCGATAATAGTATGAGTGAGGAGTCTAACGCGGGTCGTGTATGATTGTGCATATCTTAAATAAAATGAGAAAATAAAGCCAAGGCAGTGTGAAATTTCTTACATATTTATAAAGAGAGAGGTAGTCTTACAGCTGTTTCAGGGATTTAAAGGATATCCAATTATCAGAGAGGATATTCCATCATCAGAGACGAAATGTTATATTGAACCGTACTATTTTCTTCTATTTAACTCTCTCATAACGTCTTTGATGATGAGCTATCCTTTATATCCCTGAAACAACTGTAAGACAAACTTTCTCTTTATAAATTTCCTACAAATTTGACACTATGTTGGCTTTATTGCCTCATTTTATTTAACATATCTTTTCCACTCTAGGCACAAGGTCCGAAATTTTAGAGGAGGAGGCCAGTTGATTACATCGACCCAAGTACGCAACTGGTACTTAATTTATAGACACCGAAAGGTTGAAAGGAAAAGTCAACCTCGGCGGAATTTGAATTCAGAACGTAAAGACAGACGAAATACTGCTAAGCATTCCACTCGGCGTGATAACGTTTCTTATTCCTTTATTGCCCACAAGGGCTTAAACATAGAGGGGACAAACAAGGACAGACAAAGAGATTAGGTCGATTACATCGACCCCAGTACGTAACTGGTACTTATTTAATCGGCGTGATAATGTTTCTGCCTGCTCGCCGCCTTCTTTTATTTGGCACACACACACACACACCTATAAATATATATATATATATATATATATATATATATATATATATATATATATGCATCTCGGTACTGGTGTATCTTGTGCTTGTAACCTAGCGTTTCAATTAAAGAGAGCGATAGAGTAAATACCAGGCTAAAAAAAGAAAATATTATATGTACTGTGATCGATTCGTTCGACTTGAAATTTTTCAAGGCCATGCCCTAGCATGGCCGCAGTCTAATGCTAAAAGGAGTAAACTGTAAAAGTATATATTTTCATAATTAAATATCATTAAGATAAGATTTATATTAGAAATTAAGATATTCCATATGATGTGGGAGTAGATCCAGTTTATTAGACATGAATTTTTACAACAAAATAGTACATGGACCCTGCCATCAAGGGTCATGTGAACGCCGGTTAAGAACCACTGATCTAGAAGTTCGCTACAAATATAAAGCCATGTATACCCAATCGGAGGATAAACTGCACTGATTTCTAATTTGATGGTGCGTGGAATTGTTTATAGACAAAAAAAGAAGAAAAAAAACGTCTTCGTATTCAGTTTCAAAATATCCATAAAAAATTACGCTATAACACTCTTAATACATCTATACACCGTATTGATGTCATAAATCTCGTTCTTTCCTTCTTTCTTACACGAAAACAGTAATACTATTAGTATCGATATCACGCACCCATTAAAATCAATTACTTTGTCATAGTAATTGCTTTCATAGATAAGAAACCTTAGCAGTCTGACTTTCACTCATCTCTACTGGTTGGTTTGGTAAACAACATTCAAGTGAGAAACCATGACCAGATGCATCATTCATTGTGATATCGACAAGAGACTTTTTAACTTACCGCCATCACAATTGGAACCTAAATAGCATACCGAACATACCCACATGAAGTGTTCAATTTAGAAATATTATGGAGCTAATATTTTATATACACAAACACACATACACACACATACACACGTGTGTGTGTGGGTATGTGTATATATGTAATATACGTATATATATATATAAGCATGTACATATGTATGTATATATCGAACTATATTTATATATGTGTGTGTGTCTTGTGAGTGTGTTTGTGTGTGTGTGTGTGTGTGTGTGTGTGTGTGTGTGTGTGTGTGTGTGTGTGTGTGTGTGTGTGTGTGCGTGTTTGTATGAAATGAGATTCAAACACGTTTCCTATCAAACAAATAGGACTGGTGTGCAACTTAACATTTTCACCTTTCATCTGGTAAATACTCAAATTTGCGTACGATTAGGTATTACTAGTTCAGTACCAAGTATATCGATGCACCATAACAAGAGTCACAAAAATAAAATTTACTGAACGTCTCAGTTACTTGTATGCTCTTACCCCTACAGATCCTAAATTTTGAACTACGATACAAATACTATATTAGAATCAAAGATAATCCATAAAAACTTTGTGAGTAGTGTCCAATAATGTACTTGATTAACGCATCACTGAATAATTTAAGATGTAATAATAAGTGAAATGTTTGTTTTTTGTTGCAATGTGGTGTATATATATATGTATATATATATATATATATATATATATATATATATATATATATATATATATATATATATATATATATATGAGGAGTAATTCAGGTAAGAGTTTGGAGTCGCAAACAGAGATTGGCACTAATCTCCATCCTTTTCGCTTAGAGGCGGGAAGGTGTTGTATTTTATAATTCTCGTTTGCACATTGGTCAATTGGATCATTGACGGTTTCGGTGAGCATATTTTTGAATGCGAGGAATTCAGTACACATTCTACGATAAATCATTAGCACCAATAACCACATATATAGTGCATTGGGTTAACTGTCAACTTGTCGAATATATAATAGTGGTCTTTGCCAAGACCTTGCAAGCAAATTTTATCGAGTAGTTAGAATGTTAGAATCTGTTTAAATGTTAAATCTAATTAAGAAAATGAAATTTTTGGAAAGTGTAAAAGTTATAAAATCCGATCGTATATACAATATATGAAATCCAAGAATATGTACATGTGCGTTAATTATTAAAATATATTTCGCTTCATGAAGAAATTAGCAACATGTTTCGAAATATTTCAGTTATTTGTCTACAGTTCATTATTTTCTACTATGGCTGTCAAACGATCAAATGATTACCATACTTGCAACAATACAATTTTAATGTTTGTTTTAACTGATTAGACAAATGAATAATTAATAAAATATGACCAGAAAATGAGAGTTGGAAAATGTAACACCAAACGCTAGCAACATTAGTGACATTACAGTGATTTGTGAACAGTGAGGATATTTATTGCTATCATCTTCATCATCACAATCGGAATTTGTTTATTTAATGCCAACTATAGACCCATTACCATTAATACATCATTGCAATTAATGCCTTACAGCATTTTGTCGCTTCCATCCATGTGCTGTGTTTTTCTTTAGAAATTTATATAAACGAAATTTATGAAATAAATTAACAGCTACACACTGATTCTTTTATAAGTGCCTCGTCATGTTGTCTCTAACAAAATCTCTGTGAAATACTAAGTGAAACAATATTTATATTATGTAAATTCTGTAAATAGAACCACTTATTTATCGTCCAGTACTCTTACATCTTTCATCGATAAAAAGCAAATAATATAAATATTGGTTTCATCTTTTGGCACAAGGCCAGCAACGTTGGAGGAGAGGGTTAGTCAATTAAATCAACCCCATAGCTGAAGTGGGACTTTTTTTATCGACTCCGCAAGGATGAAAGGTAAAGCCAATATGAGAGGAATGTGAACTTAGAACGTGAAAACGGGTGAAATGACGCTAAGCATTCAGGCCCGGCATGCTAATGATTCTGCCATCTCGCCGCCTTAAATAATATAAATATTATTTCCTGAAATAGAAAATGCCTAATAATTTTAACGTATTTGAATAAAAAAACAACAAAAAAAAGACAAAAGAAAAGAAAACAAACAAACATACCTTAGAATGTCTTTTATGGAATTGAGAGGAGAGGAAATAAATCGCATCGTGTTCGCTGATGAAAATTTCACAGATGGACGGTTTGCTATCTGTTCCTGCAAATCAACCGATTTAACATTTGTAGTACAAAACATTGTTGCAAAACAGAACGAGATGTCTACTATGGATGAAACTTTTAGATCTGCTAGATGCATCTGCCTTTCTCATTATCCTGATCTTTTTATGTCTCCCTGACACATAAAACACTAATCACTACCTCAAACCTTAACATAGCGGAACTCAAAAACCTTTTGAAATTCCTTTCCTACTTCTATCCATAAACTGATAAAAACTTTATGATTAACA
>NC_142937.1:28159052-28161552 GCF_046866305.1 Octopus bimaculoides
TAGTCGGTTGCCATAATAAAGCTCAGATTTTCGTACGTCGGGGCGGAATTCTTCTCTGGCATCTCCGCTGCGACATCCGAAACTCTGAGTTTTATTATGGCAACCGACTAATTTTCACATATCATATTATAGATAAATTCCTCTATTTACAAAATATCGAGGTCTCATTCATTCTTTTGTTGCCATATTATTATTATTTATATATATATATTGTTGTATTTGGGGATGGTCATGTTGCCATTTCAGCCAACAAAAACACACGCTCTATATATTTGGTGTTCATTTGCTTCAGCTTTTTAAAATTTTTAACATTAATCGTATTTCGTCCAGAGTTCTTTCGTCAAACTTCTGTGACCTCATCAGTGGTCCTTTGCTTTCTTCTTTCTTATTTGTGTATCTTTCCTTACTAACGATTACTGATTAATACGATTAATGTAAAAAATAAAATTAGACTGAAGCAAATTAACACCAAATATATAGTGCGTATGTGTTTATTGGATAAACTGGCAACATGGCCATCCCCAAATACAACAATATATGTTTCAACACACGATTTCACATCAAGAACCTTGCAAAACGAATATATAAACGTATATATCTATCTATCTATCTACCTATATATATATATATATATATATATATATATATATATATATGTGTGTGTGTGTGTGTGTGTGTGTGTGTGTCTGTGTGTGTGTGTGTGTGTGTGTGTGTGTGTATACGAAAGTACCCCCAGTACTGCCTTTGCGGCCCCAGGCAGGTAGCGACTAGGTTAGATATTGTATATCGATAAGAGATATATTTTGTGTGAAAAAGGAACTTGGATTTGCACAAGTGACATTTTAACCCAGGGTGAGAACTAGGGGAAATGTAGTTCAAGTAGAACTTAAAATTTATTTCTACACTTTATTCTACAAGTAGATTTTAAAGTTTATTTCTACAGATTTTTTATGGAATCCGGGGACGGCACTTAAAATTACGTTTCGTATACTAATACGTTTATATACACAATACGGTCGAAAATATAAAAAAAATAGGCAATGGATGTATATGCTTATTTCAAGAGTTATTGCACTTTTTTCAGTACTACACGCAATCCATTAACTTTCCACGAAACCATCGTTTGAACAGCCACTACATTTAGCGGTTTAAATCTATTGGATACTCCAAGTTGCACATTACACACATTCTTGGAAGATGGTAGGTAAATAAAAGATTTATATCTAATTAAATCTGTTTATAAAATCTATACATTCTTCTCTAAAAACAAATAACTAGGGTAGTAATTAAAGGATAACCAAGTGGAAGGTATGATCGCCGATTATATGCGAAGACCACTTAATTAATGAATCTGTTATGCTGGCAATAAAGTTACCAATGATTGAGATCACCTGGAAAAGTCTACTCCATGCAACTCATTGACTTAAAATTTCTGTACTTCAGATGCCTTCTAAAAATAGAATTTCGTACGATGAATATTGTTTATGATAACGTTTCCTGTTGTTATAAACCGGGGGTTAATTTGCTCCAGCATAAACATGATTAACAAAAATTTATCTTTTAACAAATGGTTTCCGGTGTTTTGGTAATGATGCCAATACGGCTAATAATGTATCCACCTTTAAGCTTATAACTCTTATACCTTATCTCCTTTCGAAGTTTCAACGTTTACAATAAACGAACACGTTACAGTTATTAAAATTTATCGATGAAAGTCCACAATGTAACTCTAGAAAGATGGTAGGTAAATGTACAAGTTGTATAATACTGAGTGTTAGGATAAATTTGATGATTTTTAATGTCACCTTTTATCGGGAAGAGCTTGATATATAAGTAGGCAGCCAACAGCGTTGAGGAGCATAAAGATTGAATTCTAGCTGCGGAGAAATTAGCCGACATGGATCACGGAAACTATCAGAATATTGGAAAAAAGTGACCTGTGTCACGGTGATCTGCACCGGGTATCAAAATGCTGCTCAATGCTCTGTAAAGGCTGTAAGACATGACATGGACAGTTGCTATGGACTTGCGCTCTCTGGTCCTCCAACACCGTAGACCTACATACAAAGATCTGCTAACAATTCTTTATGCTAGTTAGACAAGGAAGAATATCATAGATTCGGTAGGAAGTTAAATGTGTCCCACCAAAGATGCTTGAAAATTATCCTGAGAACGTACTGGCAAGTCTGTATAATCAACTGAAATAATCTTAGGAGAGCTAACACAAGACCACTTTGCAAAATTATCAGAGAAAGATGATTAAAATTAGCAAGTCACATCTTTCAGCTATCAAAAGAATGCCTTCTAAAACAGCTATCAAATGGAGAAAAATGGAAGACAGGAAGACGGGAAGACGGAAAGCTTCATGGTACAGAATATTCATAACCGACATGAGAAAGGCCAATATAAAATAACCGAATGTAAATAAAACTGTAGGCAGGAAAATTCCTGTATATTGTGCTCTAACGCAGAAGAGAGACTGAGTTTACAACTAATTCTC
>NC_142937.1:28166552-28181552 GCF_046866305.1 Octopus bimaculoides
GCGAAAGAAAGTGACAATAAGTTTCAGATGTGAAAATTACTGAGGCCGATTGTTTCGACTGAAAATCGTTCGAGCAGTGCCTGATCTTGCCTGCGTTCTATTAAGCGAAACGAATAAAGGATAAAAACAGTAAGTCATAACTAAAAAGAACCAATCCAAGAATTCCAAGATCCTTATAAGGTTTGGAAAGCGATAATTTCTAGGTTGTTTGAAAAATGGTTCTTTAGAGAATGTTATAATTCCTTTTGAAATATCAGATCCAGATACATATTTTCAGTGAGAATTTGCAGTGCCACAGGAGAAGAAATGTGTAATAAATATTGGCAATAAAACAACAATGGTTGCGCATAATTAAATGTAATGACTTCAGTGTTGCCAGATTTGTCTGATCAATGCTATGAGAATTAGAGATCGTCCAAATGTTGAGAGTATTGTAATGAATCTCAACGTTATTGATTATCACATCTATACTAATTTGACGATGTTGTTTTTAACGCCTTTGACTGCGGTAATCGTTCTGGGAAATCATCTTGTGTAGACTACAAATGCTAAAAAGCATAGATATTCGTTGATGATATTTCGTCAGAACGGTGGATGGAACTGGCGTATCACGAGATTTCAATCTATTGTCATAAGCAACACATCCATGTTAGCTTGGATGTGTTGATTAATATTCGTTAGAAATATTTAATCTGTCACCATTAGCAAATTTATACTCAGCCTACAAGTTTTTCGGGAGAGCACTGGTTGTTTACACAGTGGATAATTATAGCTGTTTGGCAGACTCGGTGTTTGGCTGACTGTTGCTGATGAACCGTAAGGCGGTGAAATCACACAATACAACAATGCTATACACCGATGATGACGAAATACCACCAAACGATATCTGTGCAATTTTGAATTTGGCGTCAAGACGAGATGATTTTTCTAGACGGTTACCACAGTCCTAGGCGCTATGAACAACGCGTCCATGTTAACGAGGATGTGCTAATTAAGGTTCGTTACACAGGCTGCTTATAGATATATCATACAAACTTTTAGACTTAAAGTGATGCGAACTAAAATCTTTCATTAAAATTTCATATAAATTTGCTCCAAATACAAGTTTAATAATATTGTTTTATTATAATATTAATATTATAACATTAATATTTTGATAAATTCTTCATTATTTTGAAAATTGATTGAAAGAAAGACATTGTTTTTCAACACTGATATAGTAGCAGAAAACTTGCAACGGTATACATATATAGTTTCATATAAATATATTGTTTTGTAAATACATACTTCTAAATGTTGCTTGCTTCCATAACTTTCGAATAATTAGAACGTTAATGCACGTTCTCGTCATTTGAATCTTTAGTTTTGTTTTTCATTGTTTTAAATTTTACGGAATTGTTATCTAAATTTTCAGTTTTCTATGTTGATATAATTTGATTTCGAAATTGTATCCTAAATCTTTGCAAATTAGATTGATAATAGAGAACAAAGGTGAGTTTCGAAAAAGTTAGACGAATAATTTTTTTCTGCACCTATGTATTTAATGCTACTTTTATTTTGAAATTACAACGTTAATGTCTGGGCAAAATGTAGTTTGAAGATATGTCTAGAATACAAAACGTATGAATTTTGTATATAATTATGTCTGGCACTATTTTATTGGTGATGCCTGGGGTGTAACATCTTACCTTTTGGTTAGATTGGTTTTATCATAAACTCTATCATTTTAATCAACATGAATCGGACTGATTTAGGCAGAAAAAAAGATTCAATCCAGGGCAGCTGAATTCAACATATTTAATCCTCTAAACCAGTCGCTTGGAAAAAAAAGCGACTAGACAGTATGTTTATGCAAAAACTCATCAGTTAATTGTCAAAATAGTTAAAATGATTCATAATAAGTATGTACTGAGTTATCACTATGATTTAGTTGAGATTAAGAGAAAATCACGGGGAAAGCTTTTACGATCAGAAAATATTGTCTGACATTTAGCCTCAGTACTGTATATGTTATATTCCTCATTTGATGGAGTGAGATTTCAATTTCCTGCAACGGAATTTTCTTCTAAGTACTGTAGCTTTGTTCACTTTCCACATGGTCAATCACTGCAAAATGTATCACACGATCACGCCACTGGTTCGAACTTAAAGATACGGTTCCGTCAAGTACAAATATAATTATAGTTGGTATTGATAATATAAGCACTTTCATTGCAGAAAGATTCTGCAATTGGAGAACAGCCAGTGTTAATAACTTTTTCATTGAAAATGCTTCGTGTGTAGACTTAGCAGAGATTACTGGAAACTTTTGCAAAGTTTTAAGAAATGCGACTGCAGCACATTTATTACTGAGGTATTAAGTTCTTTCATAGGAAGTCCAATGTTCTGGCTCGTTCAAATAGAGTTTTATGTAAGTACTGTGCAGATACTGTTCACATGTATCTGCATATGCATGTGTTAGTATGTGCGGATATATGCGTTTATGTATGTGTTCTCAAAATACAAATATATCGAAAGAGAGATAATCCGAATGTAGATCTTGAAAACAGAAAAAATCCCTATACTAATAGATGCATTATGTATGATTAAAAACATATAGACGCTGGAAACAGTGAGCAAAAATCTCGAGAAGGACGTGGAACAACTAGGGGCTGCAATATGGGTGGAGTACTTGCAGAAAACAGTACTGCTTGGAACCGCTCCAATACTCCAGAAGGGTTAGTCGATTATATTAACCCCAGTGTTTCACTGGTACTTAATTTATCGACCCCGAAAGGATAAAAGGTAAAGTCGACCTCAAGAGAATTTGAACTCAGACCGTGAAAACGGACTAAATGTCACTAAGAATTTTGTCCGGAGTGCTAAGGATTCTACAGCTCGCAGCCTTTACAACAGCAACAACTAGCAGTATCCGCAGAAATTCCACGGTAAATATGAAGTTTTTCCGGTGCTTGAAATTTTACATAAAGCCATAGAAATTCATCCGTGTTCCCTTATATATTGTATGTTCTGCGTTATCTAAATTTAAAAACACTTTTCAGTTCTTCTGGATCAGAATGTAATTGATGGCGCATGACTTCCCCTCTCTCTCTCAAAAGTTCAGAGATTCATTCGTAAAGCTAAGTGATTCATAATGACTCCAACATTATTTATATAAAAGGTGTTGAATTTCCCCCATATCTTTACAGTTTAATATTCTTACAGAATGTTTTGACTTTCTTGAACGCTTTCTCATATATGTTGTAAATACTCCCTTACTATTCATATCTTTGAATCCTATTTTCCTTTCTACAAACTCATGTTCTCGTGCTTGTTGTAGTGATTCAACCATCTCCTGCTCTTTACGTTACTAACTCTACCGTCTAATTCTTTCCCTTGTTAGCTTACATCATCTGTCATCCATATTTTGTACTCAAATATGAATTTTCATGCGGACAAACGACAAATAATTGCATTTACACGAATGCGTTAATTGATAGGTGATAGAAAATAATCTACTTTAATTAAAAGCATACATTTATACTCTCCACTCACCACCACCACCACCACCACCACCATCATCATCATCATCATCATCATCATCATCATCATCATCATCATCATCACCGCCACCACGACCACCATTATCACTGAGACCACTACCATCATAATAGTTCTCAGTAAGCAAGCTCAAAGTAAGAATGTATCGTTTCATTTCAATTCAGTTTTTTGTTTATATCTACTGTTTTTGGCTGTCATTACGGAGTTCCAATGATTATTTGTTTAGGTATAATAAAATCCCACAGTATCTTATATTACTTCTTCTTGGTGACTCCTTCTGGTTCATGATCGTACCATTTCTGTGCTCTGTTCGGGACGTACTTTTCACATAGCCTCCAATGCACGATACAAAACCTCACATAGGGTAGTGCCTTTGGGCCAGCTCGCTATACTCACTCACAATATGTGACGTTGTTTTGTTTCTACTGCCATACATCATGCAAAGGAGCGATTCGCTACCCTTATCTATTTACAACATGGTGCAATTAGTTCTCAGAGCTTGTTTCTTGGCGCTGGATATCAATGCCTCAATGCATCCTTTCAGGTGACTTTTCTTAGCCATCTCCAAATTTTGATCTTGTCGTTTGCTTCGATTTCTGAGGTATTTGCCCATGGAGTGACTTCAATTTCCAGTTGTTCAACTTGTTTCTTAAATGGTTGTGAATTCAGCACACTTTTTGGTAGGTATTATATTCTTAATTCTAACAGCGACAAGCAAAGATCCCCTCTGTTGTTTGATGTACCATCCCAGATTGTTCTTCTCATTGACAACATAGATTTTGCATCCTAGGAGGCCTATTCTTCCCCTACTTCTAGGCATATACAATCTGTCAGTATCGTTTTAGATTATCATTATTATTATTATCATCATCATCAGCATGATTATTATTATTATTATTATTATTATTATTATTATTATTATTATTATTATTATTATTATTATTGTAATCATCATTAACAATAGTGCTGTAATGAAGCATCACCTTATTCACAATATCCTCTTTCATTCCATCGTATACGTTGGTATATACTTTGCGATATTGTAGGTCGTCTAGTGAGATTTTTAAAAATTAGTGCATACCTGTATTAATATATATTTGCGTCTTTGTGTGTATGTGTACACACGTACACACACACACATACACACACACACACACACAAATTGGCTTCAAGGTTCCTACCTGACACGCTATATAGTACCTCGAAGTGAATGCCAGCATATTTTGGAATGAGTGAATGCCGTGAATAAAAACGCCCCACTACCGCTGCATTATTAAGCAAACATGTGAGATACACACTCGTAGCAACTGAATGACAAATGGAAAGCAAACACTTCTTATTATATTTAAATTGCTTATGTATGAGACGAGTCTTCAATTATCCATGTATACAATTGTCATTGTATTATATAATGTAAAATATAATTACTAACATTTATGTCGAAATAACATATTAATTTTATGGAATGAATATTGCTATTGACATTTAAGAAGCATGAATCAATCTCTCCAGGGTTCATATCTGCCAATAATACTTCTTTTGTATGCTCGCTTCTGACCAGCTGATTCTTAACCTTGTAGAACTGATGCCGATGGCAGTTATAAGGAATTTGATATTTTGTTCTGTTAAGTTTTTACTATATTGAAGCCGTTTTTAACTATCAATGTGACATTCGTGAGCCTCGTATATTCCAGTACAGTTCATTGTAAAAGTTTGTTGCTAAAAAGTAATATAAAAGTTCATTCCTTTCTAATTTATGCTCATATATATATATATTACGATATGATTAAATGGTATCTCTGAAATGGTGTAAAACCTGAGCAGCAACCCAGGTTTTCGTTACCGTAATGTATATGATAATTATTATATAACGAAGGTTATTAGACGTATTGGTTTTTATAGAATCGATTGCAACGTGATGACATTGTTTTGCTAAACCTGTTGCTGTGATTGTCTGGACATTAACGCTTTGATTTCAAATTTTGACACAAGCCCTATAGTTTCCAGGAAAGAGAATTAGTCGATTACATCGACCCCAGTTTTCAACTGGTACTTATTTTATCGAATCCAACTGATGAAATGCGATACCGACCTCAGTGGAATTTGAACTCAAAATATAGGTTGGAGGAAATGCTGAAACGACTCTGCCAGTTTGTGGCCTTTTGTTTTACTAAATATGATATGATTGGAAGGCGGCGAGCTGGCAGAAACGTTAGCACGCCGGGCAAAATGCTTAGCGGTATTTCGTCTGCCGCTACGTTCTGAGTTCAAATTCCGCCGAGGTCGACTTTGCCTGTCATTATCTCGGGGTCGATTAAATAAGTACCAGTTACTCACTGGGGTCGATGTAATCGTCTTAGTCCCTTTGTCTGTCCTTGGTTGTCCCTTTTATGTTTAGCCCCTTGTGGGCAATAAAGAAATAAGAAACGTTAGCACGCCGGGCGAAATGTTTAGCAGTGTTTCATATCTCTTTACGTTCTGAGTTCAAATTCCACCGAGGTTAACTTTGCCGTTCATCCTTTCGAGGTCGATAAATTAAGTACCAGTTTCGTGTTGTGGTCGATCTAATCGCCTGGCCCACTACCTGAAAATGTCGGGCCTTGTACCTAGAGTAGAAAAGAATATGAAATGATTGGATGGTTGGATAATATTCATTGCCTTCAGTTGTTCCTGCTGGGAAATCGAAACAGAATATGTAATGAATCCTGTTCCTAATATGACAATATGGACAAAGTACCTGACGACTCACCCCCAACGAAGCTCCCAGGACTAATGGGCTGAGAAACTGGATGGGCGGAGAGTTTCACAAAAAAGCTTTTTCGTTCGAGGTTGATGTGCATGGGTACGAATATTTTTGGGCCCGATTATGATTCTCTGTAAGTTTGTCAGTTACCCACGCATGCGTGTCTCACTTCCCCAAGGGAAAGGTTGTCAGCACATGCAGTTACATCTTGGAACCAGGCATTGCTGTTTGAATGGGAAGACAAAGAGCGGATAATTAAAAGTCATTTCTAGCAGTTTCTCCAATCAACTGTCCCGGTTTGATAATTCTTTATACAGCTCAAAATAATGAAACACGAAGGTGGGTTCGGCAGGATTTGAACCAACAGCGCAAAATCAGAAACTGCAGCCTTATTCAGATTGTAAGGAATTCAACACTGTGCAATTTATAGAACCTGTATATATATATATCTATCTATTTCATGCCAATATCGTATAAAGAATGCGAAGCCATGCCAAGAGGGAAATTGATCATGTTCGTGATATTGACGACGATAAATGGG
Organism: Octopus bimaculoides; assembly: GCF_046866305.1. Classification (NCBI taxonomy): domain Eukaryota; kingdom Metazoa; phylum Mollusca; class Cephalopoda; order Octopoda; family Octopodidae; genus Octopus; species Octopus bimaculoides. Next base: position 28,173,377 of record NC_142937.1, read on the forward strand.
GAGAGTGGAAAACACGGTTGTTGAAGATGATAAAATTGATGACGCCTATGGCAGATATTATTATTATTATTATCATTATTATCATTATTATTATTAATGGTGTTGTGGTTGCTATTATTAATGATATTGCGTTGACACTATCACGATGACAGTGAACTTTAAAATAGATATTCATGATAAATGGTGCTTAAATGCCTAAAGTTATGAAACTATAAAATTCCCCATTTGTAGTTATAATACATATGAGCAAGTGTACTTTATGTACGAGATGACATACAATAATAACAGATACTGCAGAACAATCTTTGATTAAAAGTACCTAGCACCATCGCCTGCACCATTCTACATCGTACCCTCCGCTTCTCATGACACACAAACACACTTGTCACTTGTTGCCGATTTTCGCATTTAATTCATATTTATGCTGCCCACACATAACCTGCCAATACTTGTAAACCATCCTTCCTATCAGCACCACGTCAGGCAATATACAATTCCGAACGATAGATTACATTTTAGTTGTTTTCTGTATTTAAATATATTTAGTGAGTAAATTGCCTACCATTTGAATTAATCGCAGTTGGATTATGTTTACATCCATCTCGGTCAAATTGTGTCGGCCATTATGTGAAAAATTAGTCTATTATAAATATCCTTGTATATCAATATATGCACCGCCTTCACGTTTGAAACAAAAGAAAGTTCCTAAACATAATTCTAGGACAAACCAAAGCAGAGGTCTAAACTACTACTGGGAAAAGGAAAATACAATTTTAAATGTAAATATACTGTTTTGCAAGATAATTTACGATAAAAATTAACAGGTTGTAAAAATATCATACGTTTTAATTATACACAAGTAATATAATTTTCAAATAAAATTTCCCTTCCTCCTCCTCCTCCTCCTCCACTTCCTCATTGTTATTATCATTGATACAATTATTATTATTATTATTATTATTATTATTATTATTATTATTATTATTATTATTATTATTATTATTATCTCAGGTAGTGAAGGCGCATAGCTCAGTGGTTAGAGCGTCGAGCTGGAAGTAATGCAGGACAAGGAGTTTCTAATGTGGAAGGTGTGCTGGTTGGATCCAGTGTGGGAGGTAGTGTTGGTGATGAAAGGGTAGATGTGGCAACGGGATCTAGTGCAAGGGAAGGATCCAGGTGGTGGTGGTGGGAGGAAAGCGGCGAAAGTGCTACGGACCAGTCGATCGCGTAGGTACGGGCGCTTTTAAAGGAAGACAGTGGTGGGTTTGGGAAAACGGGATGGGTGGTGAGACGACAGAATGCTCGTAGGACGAAGGAGTAGGGTGGAGGGGTGGAAAAGGAGGGAAACGGGGATGTGGTTGGTGGATGAGTGTTGTGAAGGGGAGAGGGCGGTGGTACGGTCGATTAAACACGTGCTGGCAAGGGCAGTTTGGACAAGTGTGGATGGGCATCCTCAATATATATATACGTATATATATATATATACACACACACACGCACACACACATATATATATATATGTATATATATATATATATATATATATATATATATATATATATATATATATATATATATATATATATATATATATATATATATATACATAATATATATATATAATGTAACAACACCCTGAAGACTGCAATAGCCACGAAAGTACAAATAGTATTTGAAAACATATTTCTTTCTGTACAGACCGATGCGAAAATAAACTATAGCCCGATGGGTGGGGATCCCGGGTCTATATTAATTTCTATTCAAATCAAATTCTCTGTCAGTTATAGAAGACAAACGTTTGCGATGAAGAAAGGAATTGTGTCACGCTCATGACTTGTGTATATAGTAAAAAAAAAAAACTCAGAAAGCAGAAGATAATAAATAATTATTGTTCCGAAAATCATCAAAAATAATAGACGTGTAATAGTGAGAGTGGAAATGTCTAAGAAAATACATATCTTAAAAAGTACGCAGAGATCTGTAACTGATGAAACTTAGACATGGATGTACCATACAAAGAATCTAGTTTTTCACGTCTTCATTTATTTATCAAACTGCAAATCTTGTAAATGCTCGCAATTTCTAATTCAAGGCAACGGTGATTCATTGCACAAGTGATTGATCACATGACTGATGGATGACATAGGTTATTGATGAGATGCGACAAACTTTCCAGAGATGAGTATAAACGGATTGAAAAGATTTTTCTCTCTTTGTTTGTTTCTTTTTCTTTTTTTTTTTTTTGTTTGTTTCAAATATGGAAATTGTTTCTGCTAAGTGATCTGCTGATATATGTTGCAGTCTTAGCATTGTACATTTTCATTCATAACAGTTCATAACTTCTGCAAACATCATGATAGATTAAAGCAATATTTTAGACATCATCTCAATAGTTTTTGTTGAGGGACGTACGTGTCATGCCGATTTTATTATACATATACATATGTTCACATACATGCACACAAACACATACACATATATACATACATACACACATAATACATACATATACATACATACATACATACATATATATATATATATATATATATATATATATATATATATATATATATATATATATATATATGCATGTGTGGAATTTGGTACAGACGTGTATACAGCTACTCACATGTGTACACATACCTCACCACTATTTATACGCATACATATACACATGTTTCCATTTTATTATTTTTGTACTCATATAAAGTGATACATATTTAGAAACATACAGATTTATACATGTATATATATACACATAGATATATTCAGAATGTGTGTGGTCGTGGTTGTATAGTATGCGTACATCTATGCATGTATAAATATGCGCTACAAATGCGTAAGACGGGTAAGTGATAGAACCATATGGCACACAGGGGCACGTCACTCAACAATAGGTATTTTCATATACACACTTACATGCTAATATATAAACACGTATATGCAGATATATAAGTACGTATGTGCGTGTGATTGGGTTTCTTTCGTTTTGCAAAATGAGAAGAAAAGAATGCTGTTAGTGGAATATTGCATACATACATAGATGTATGCACACACACACACATACATACACAAACAAACACAACAAACATATACATATACATACATAATACACACACAAATGCGTAACTGCATACATGCATCATACACACATACACACATACACACATATACATTCATACATACACAAACATAGACACAAACATACATACACACACACACACATACACACATACATACATTCATAGATACATAGCTGGGAACGCACATGACACGCATATATTTACGCAAAATATGTATCTTATTTGTCTATCTATCTATCTATCTATCTATCTATTTGTCTGTCTGTCTGTCTATCTATCTGTCTGTCTGTCTGTCTGTTTCTCTCTCTCTCTCTCTCTCTCTCTCTCGATATATATATATATATATGTGTGTGTGTGTGTGTGTGTGTATCTATCTATATATCTATTTATCTATTTATCTAATATAGACACACACACACACAAACACTCACTAACGCACACACACACGTATGTATGTAGTTAATTTAACGAAGAACCAATTCAACAGGAACGAAAAAAAGAAAAAAGGAAAAAAATAATGAACCCGAGGACGTGTACAAAAATTATATTAGTTTGATACTCAATGAAAGGAGAGAGTTTTTAAAATTTCGAGCATGGGTCTTCGTCGGGTAGGAGAAAGGGAAAAGTCCACAGAAGGAAAAAAGGAAAATTGCCGACGGTCCATTTGTGGTTACATTTCTGAATGAAAATAAGATTTAAGCTTTCTGCGACAGTGGAACCCGGTTAACTAAATGGACAGTTAGTAATACGGAAATCAGAGTAAGTTCTTATTCTTTCATTGTCATTGGTACCATTTATAAATCCCGGTTAGAACGCCAGTTAAATTCGGTGCATTAGCAAAGATATATTTAGCTTACTCCTGTTTCGAATAACCTGGAAGAATGTAAGCGCTGCGCATTGCATCCTGCATATTTAATCGATGCTTAATCTGATCGATTAAACTGCCAGAAGCACAGAACATGTAGCTAGCTGCCAAGTTACTCTCTTCAAAGCCAAAACTGTTGTATATGAAGTGATAAGGTGGAAGCAGTCTTACATGCAATCACTGCTCCCCTTTATCGCCCCGTCTCCGTGTCTCTTACAAGGGGGAGTATCTTAATCAGATGTTCTTGTCTTAATTATAGCTAGTAGTTGTACGTATCTTCTGAAGATAAAAATTTTATCTTAATCTGCGATGTCGTTAAGTGCACCTTAATTAAAAGTAGAAAGCAGAAATAATATTACCAGATACTTCAAAGAAAACGAATATCTGATAAAATAGTAGAGAATTATATGCTTTTGACCATTGCAGGAATTTAAATGAAGTAAAACTCTATTACTTGAAATAAATAAAATATGCTTTATGTACAAACTCACACAAATATTCAAGCACTATATAAATGCATGCACACATATGCACAAGTGCACACACACGCATATTTACATACAGACACTTACATATACATACATACACTTACATATACATACAGACACTTACATATACATACATAAATACCTAAGTACGTATATACCCCTGCAAATAAGTATGCACAAATATATGTATGAAGACATTCAGTATTCCTCATACAAGATGAGAAAGGACCAAATATATCACACACCATCAAGGACAATGAGAAAGACTGTGCCACGAAGCTTTTGAACAAACTAAAGCACCCGCTCCAACCGAACATGCTTTGGTTATTCTCGGACGAGAACAATGTCCGCCAGGATCAGATGGTGAACACACATAACAACCGTAGGCTTGCCGTCTCCGTCTCCCCAAATCTTTTACCGGGAGTGATAAAAATCAAAACTCTAGTTAATATCATGATGTTTGGAGTGATCACTAGTGATGGTAATATTATACCTCTATTCATCTTCCGTGAGATTCAACACGGATGCCTATATCAAGTGCCTAGGAGAGGTAGTGCTGCTAGAGTTCAAGAGGGTGGTTGCTGGAAGAAACTGTTTGGTAACAGGACTCTGCACCATGCTACACATGCAGGAACAACCAGTCATGGCTGTCAGACTATTTCTCCGATCACATCACCGCTTACATTTGGCCACCTAACAGCCCAGACTGCAACCGCCTTCATTATGTGTGGGACGCAGTTGCGTGAGAGACCAACAAATCTTTTTGTAACACCAGCGATAAACTGAAGGCAAGGATTATGGCAGCATTTACCAACTTAAACAAGGAGACTGTCCAGAAAAGCTGCAGGATATTCCGAAGTGGTCTGAAGGCCGTCGCTGGAGCCAATGGTGATTTTATTGAATAAGTTTTTCTCTTTAGTATTTCACGATAGTTTTATGTAATTTTGGTAAATATATCTGTTAACATGAGATGTCAGTATTATTTTCATTTTTGCTTAATTTAGACGACAGTTTATTCACCGCACCCTGTATATAAACTAAGATATATTAATTTTCGTGTCCATAAATAATTTCGTTTTCATACCTGAAATCTCCCAGTATCTACCCGCCCTCTCTCCGTCTTTGATTCATTTTTTCTGCACTACTGACAATCGAAACTTCAAAGAAACTTTTACTTTCATTTGACCATTAAACTAGCACCGTTGCAGCTCTTTCGCTTCGTACATTGTTGAAAGTTTGCCGCTTTTGGCCTATACATAACAAATACATGCACAGACACATACATACTATACGCATATGTATATGTAAATGTCTATATATATATATATATATATATATATATATATATATATATATATATATATATATATATATATATATATATATATATATATGCGTATATGTATATATATATTTATATATATATATTCATAGAGAGAGAGAGATAAATACATAGATAGATAAATAGATTAATAGATAGACAGACAAAATTCTGTTTATGTGAGCATGCGGGTGTGTGTATATATACATACATAGATATGCATATGTATTTATATCTGTGTGGTTGATTTTTGTATATACGGACGTGTTCATGTAGTTACACTTGCATGGACGTACGCGCTTTTGCCATACAACCTTTCATAGATGCGATGCAAGGAAAGAAATCGGCAAGAGAAAGTGAATCCAGATATCAACTCGCCATTCATTATTCGTGGTTTGGACAATGAATGTCATAGTTTCCTTAATATAAATGTAAATAAATATTGTAAGGTTACCTATTTTGTTTGTGATAATAACAACCTTTTCTGTCTCTAATATGGATTCCCATCATTATTTCTATTTAAACTTATTCAGTGACAAATAACAAAGCAATAGATCTTCAAACTTAAAATTATCTTAAACTTAGCGCAGGGGTTTTGAAATAAATCACCCCTTCTCAATACCGTTTGAGTTCTATTTATTCAGTTTTGCATTGATGCCTGAAGAATTCTATTCTTTTCACACAACTGCAAGTTTTGGAAGATATCTCCTGATTCATTCAAAATTGAAATAAACCTCATCGTTAATAAAATCCGACGCATTTATATCAACTGCGTTCATCCGTTTGTGTAGATTTATCTGCGTACGGAAAACTTTTGAGTATGTTATTTCGGATGTTAAGACAACTCCCAGGAGAAACTTGGCAAATATGATTTATAATAATTGCAGATGAGATCGACCCAGATTTTATGGAAACTGTGTAAAATATTGCCAAAACGACTGTTCTGGATCTTTAGGAATTGCTTCACTAATCTAAAACTGGATTTTACCTGATCAACGTTGTCTTGATTCTATTCAAATATAGCTAATGCGTTGCAAGCAACCTGTTATGTACTTCAATTTGAAAGTGGATCGTTGCCTCTAATTGCCCATTTTTATCACTCAACAACCTTGATAGAGAAACAAATACATTTGTAATCCTGTCGGCTTTTTAGGGGATTGGTAGAGGTAGTAATCAATTAAAAACAAAAAGAACTACTTGCTCAATCTTCAGGAAACTAGATAAAAGAAGTATAGTGTCCATGCGACGGGGAGTAGAAAATCTAACGTTTCGAGCAGAGTTCTTCATCAGGGAAAATTTGACTGGGCTGGATTTAATGAGAATTTTACAAACTCTAATTAAAACAAAAATGAACTGTAACTGATAATGGACAGAAGTCTAGGGCAGTTTCATGCATGAACAAAACGTGACAGGAAAGAAAAATGCTCAACACCCGTCTGTTTGGAATTTGTTTTATTGTTTAAAGTTGTAAGCGGCGAAATGAATTCAACAGAAATGCAATTAGTTTTATGTAAGTATATTGTGATTGTGTTATAAAAATTATATATGATTCTGAAGTCATTCTAGTACGAAATTTCAAGTCGACATTTGGCTTGTTGCTAGATAATACCAGGATTTAATCATGAAAATATTGAACGGGAACTTGAAAAATCGGTTGATAATTATGTTGGTCTTCTCATGACAGTGGAGGATGTAATTATATCGCTGCCTAGGGAATTAGGGAGATGAGGTACATATCAGGGTCGTAGACAACTATATCAGATCCAAGAGAGAAGTTGTCTAAACAAGAACCTGGCAGAATATTAATTTTATTTCATTTTGATCCTCATAATTAAAGGAAGAACACGCGGAATATCATTACATATACATTGGAAATATACTCGATGATTCGCCGTAAACCCAAGGAAATGTAAAATAAACATTCAAGATAAAAGCTGTAGTTTAGAAAATAATCATAAATAATCCGTGAATAATGATGTGAATAATATAATTGTGGAGACTAGTACATCCTCAAAAGCTATTTCCTTCTAATTTATAATGTCATACGGCATTTTATGGTTACAACGACCTACTCGTATTTTCACTGCACAGATTATAGGTAGGTGCATGTGCGACCAGGCATACCTTCCTCTGCAGCTTCGATCGGGGTCTTTCAACCGGCTTGACTCGAAGCTTGGCGATCCATCTATCTATCTATCTATCTATCTATCTATCTATCTACCTACCTATCTGTCTATCTATCTATCTATCTATCTATCTATCTATCTATCCATCCATCCATCCATCCATCTATCTATCTATCTATCTATCTATCTATCTATCTATCTATCTGCAATATATATATATATGTGTGTATGTGTTTGTGTGTGTGTGTGTGTGTGTGTGTGTATGTGTGTGTGTGTGTGTGTGTACAGGG
>NC_142937.1:28186552-28189052 GCF_046866305.1 Octopus bimaculoides
GTGTATATACTTATATATGCACACATATACATATTCATGCATATGTATGTGTATGTGTGCATGTGTGTTATATGAACAGCTTAATGTGAGTGCGAAGTGTTGTTTCCATCTGACTTTGCAACTTTTAATTACAGACCAACATTTAGCTAAATATCTAATTCAAAGGCCTCCTGTGTGCCATGCTGGAGCACTGCCTTGAGAAGTTGTAGTCGGACGAATCATCTTCAATATTTGTGCATATATATATATATATATATATATATATATATATATATATATATATTATAATTAAAAGGGTAAAGGATCATCAATTTATTAATTTATTAATAAATTAATAATTAATAATTTTTACCAAGCCCCATTATCGCTGAGGAACTTATTTAAAAGTTCTTATACATTTATAAACAAAATTAAGGGATCAGCAACAGGTTGCTTCACCACATACCAAAGTCCAGAAATAGCAGCTAAATTGCTGAGACTCCAACAGATGGCAATTACCTGCAACACACAGAGGCAAAATCTGTTACTAGTTTGATAAGAGCTAACGCACGAAACTCGGAACTTGAGTCACTCTCATTCTTCTACTAAATATTGATATATGTGTGTGTATATATGTGTGTCTGTATAAATATCTATCTATCTATCTATATATATATATATATATATATATATATATATATATATATATATATATATATATATATATATATATATATATGTGTGTGTGTGTGTGTGTGTGCGTGTGTGTGTGTTTGCGTGTTTGCGTGCATGTGTAAGTTATGTGATCGTTCGCATGTGCACGTATATTGAGAACAATGGAAAACATTTTCCAGTCGAGCATGATTGCTGTCAGCCTATCCTAAACTTAAATTTCATGAATGCCACACTTGAAACTAACAGCAAAAGTTCGAATAAATTTGGAATTTGTTCAAGCAAACGCGACGGTCAAACAATATACACTCCGCCTCACTGAATGCTTAATTTCAGATGATGATTTCAAAACAATAATAACATATTCAATATTAATGGCGTCAACGATGGAAAATTGAAAAGTACAGAAAAAGCAGAATAACAATAACAATTATAATGATTTTGTAAATTTTTAATAAGATTGATTTCTTTTATACTGCCACCTCTACTACTACTACTACTACTACTACTGCTACTACTACTACTACTACTCTTACTACTACTACTACTACTACTACTACTACTACTACTACTAATAATAATAATAATAATAACAATAATAATAATAATAATAATAACAATAATAATAATAATAATAATAATAATAATAATAATAGTTATAATAACATAGAATTCTGGTTTAAGAACCCCGTACCGCCAATTTTTTTACTTTTTGGAATTTTCAGAAAATTTTGGCCAATTTGTATTCTAGACACGGGAATACATATGACTATGAAAGAAAAAAAATCCAATTTTTCGAAATTTAAAACGTATTTTCTTTTTAACTTCTCGATTTTTTTTTTTTCCTAAATCGCTGTTTGAAATAGGGAGAATCTGAAACTTTTGCTTAAATCCCAGTAATAAACTATCAAATATGTTTACGGGGAGGACGATATTGAAAGCATCAATACGTCAGAATGACAAACAAATGTGAAGAGTATCAAGTGGTCATGATACGGCCATTAATGCCTGAAGAGACGCTGTGAAGTTAAGCGATTTATGGCCGTCAATCCCTAGGTAAACCCATAGACCAGCCATAACTCTATTTATCTCATTACTTTCCGGCTCTGTAACATAAAGTGTGCATCTCTTGTGGAATTATGACTTACTGTTCAAGTTGAAGCAACAATTTATTTTTCTACTTGTTCTACAACATATTTCAATGCTTCAAAAATAAACTCATGTTTGTTTACATATGACATTATATATATATATATATATATATATATATATATATATATATAGAACACATCTGTGAGACGGGACCTTGATGACTGCTAGAAAGCAGGAGAGTTTACTAGCCCTTATATATTTAATACTCAATATTTCATTTATTCAATAAGACATTCAATACTTCATTTCATTTTACTATTAATATTATATATTCTATATTCTACATCCCATATTAATTTTATAAGAATATAAATGAAACATAAAAAAATAGACAGAGTTGGAACTTTTTCGAATAATATATTCCTCGATACACTATCATAGAAACCCCTTTATATATATATATATATATATATATATATATATATATATATATATAGGAGAATGTACGGAAAAACAACAACATACGAGGACAGGTGGTGTAAACAACAAAAGGATGTATTAGTTTGACGCTCGGGAATACAGAAAGTCTTTAACGTTACGAGCTACGCTCTTCAACGGAAAGAATACGGAGAAAACAAGGAGAAAAACACGGAGAAAAAATATTGAATGGTGTTTGGTCAACGATCTATCATATACATAGGCGCAGCGGTGGCTGTGTGGTAAGTAGCTTGCTCACAACCACGTGCTTCCCTGCTCA
>NC_142937.1:28194052-28199052 GCF_046866305.1 Octopus bimaculoides
TATATATATATATATATATATATATATATATATATATAATGTCTACATGTGCACATATCTACATAGAAGCAGAGACATGCACGCATATGTATATATACACATGTGTATATATATGCATAGATATAAATTTTCAAGTATTTTCCTTCTGAATAACCCGGGCAGTATCACTTTTTTTGGCGTAAAAGAACCCCAAAAAACTTTCAGGTTTATAGAAGATATTAATAGATATTAAACAATCCAGTGATCGTGTGGCCATCACGTGAATTAGAAATAATACACATAAAAAGGGGCCAAAACGGATAAGGGAAGATTAACCATGATGGCTCACATTCGAATATTTCATTTAAGCGAAACCGTCGCGGTTCCAAAATTGAAATAGTTAAGAGAAAATAATCGAAAATAATTAAAAGGAAATAATTGAATTAGATAAAAAAAAGTTATAGAAAATCATTTCAAATAATATTGATGTTACGCGATAAAAAAAATAAATAATAAAAGCCTTTATCTTAGATGTTGCCATATGAAATAAGGTGGATGTTAATTGCATTGAAAATAATTAAAGTGAATATAGGAGGGAGTAAATCAAATGCGCATGTGCAGAGTGTTAAACTGCAAGTCAGGCCGTGGTCGTTAAACGTCTGTGTGTGTATGTGTGTATGCACGTGAGTGTGTGTGTTTGCTTGTGTGTGTATGTGCGGGTGAGTGTGTGTGTATACGCGTGAGTGTGTGGTTTTTTTTGTATGGGTGTGTGTGTGCGTGCGCGGTTCAGTGCATGTCTGTGTTTGTGTTGTGTGTGTGTACCCGTGTGAGTGCTTGTGCGAGAGACTTTGTGTGTGTGCGTGCGGATGACTGTGTATATGTGTGTAACTGTGTGTGTGTGTGTGAATGTGCGTGTGGTTGTGTGTGTGAATGCACGTGTGTGTGTGTGTGTGCAGGTGAGTGTGTGTGTATGTGTGTGAGTGTGTGTGTATGTGTGTGAGTGTGTGTGTACCCTGGTGAGTGTGTGTTTACGCGGGTGAGTCTATACGCATGTCTTGGTTTGTGTGTGTGTGGGTGTGTGTGTGCGTGCGGGTGAATGTGTGCGCAGGTGACTGTGTGTAACTGTGTGTTTGAATGTGGTGTACGCGGGTGAGTGTGTGTGTGTGTGCGAGAGTGAGTGTTTGTGTGTGTGTGTGTGTGTGTGCGCGCACGTGGGTGAGTGTGTGCTTGTGTGTGTATATGTGTGTGTGTGTGTGTGAGAGAGAGAGAGAGAGAGAGAGAGAGAGAGAGAGAGAGAGAATGAGAGTAACTTAAATTTACAAGGTGCATACTTGAACTTAAATATCAGATTTGTTCGCTAATGGAACACTTTAATTTTTACGATGCATTTATCGGATTTCTGAAATCATGTTGGATTTAAAAAGGTAACTTAATTAGAAAGTGAAAATTTCAATTCACACGGCAGCGCCTTTTTGCTGTGTCTCAGTGTTGTGTCATATTATGATTGGAGGTGAGGAAGTACAAAAAGGCAAAAAACTCTTAGACTGCAAGAGAAAAATCCAATTGAAGGAAATTGTGGTTATCAATAAATATAGATTTCATGGCGTTTTAGAATTTCTGACGGGAATTTAGATGGAGTGGTCCGCATAGTTTTCATCATCATTATCCTCCATACGTTAACATTACTGCCCCGGTTTTTATGACTGGTTACCCATTTTCCATTGTCAAAGATTGACCATCCCCTCCATGTGGCACGCCAGTCCGTCGTAGGGTTACTCATTTAGAAGTGGTTTACTCAAGAAAAGTAAGATCCATTGGATCCAGGTATCGATGCACGATCGTTAGAGCAACAGTCTAATCACGAGTCCACGCGTTTTCGCCCTCAGCCCATGGTTGCAACTATTGCAATATAAGGAGTAATTATTAAGCACTTCAAGACTGAGTGATGTATTCGAAGTGCATGATGTAATATTTCATGCGATACTCTTACTAAGTGTGAACATAGACGCAGGTGTGGCTGTGTGGTAAGTAGGTTGCTTTCCAACCATATGGTTCCAGGTTCAATCTCACTGCATGGCATCTTGGGCAACTGTCTTCTACTATAGCCTCGAGCCGACCAAAGGCTTGTGAGTGGATTTGGTAGACGGAAACTGAAAGAAGTCCAGTGTATATATATATATATATATATATATATATATATATATATATTTATGTGTGTGTGTGTGTGTATGATTGTGTGCCTGTGTTTGTCGCCCCAACATCGCTTGACAACCGATGCTGGTGTGTGTACGTCCCCGTAACCTAGCGTTTCGGCAAAGAGACCGATAGAATAAGTACGAGGCTTACAAAGAATAAGTTCTGGGGTCGATTTGTTCGACTAAAAGGTGGTACTGCAGCATGGCCACAGTCAATTGACTGAAACAAATAAAAATAAAAGAATGAAACAAGATACTACTGTTTCCCCAAATAATACACACACACACACACACACACACACACACACACACATATATATATGTACGAGGTGTTATCAAAAATTCTCGGACTAATTATTTACCGAAGTTTTACAATAATCTCCTTCGAAATTGTCATCTTGCGCAGCAATACACGGGTCCCAGCTTTCCTGCCAGTTTTGGAATCCGGCCTGAAACGGTATGTAAATGCATATATAAAATATGATTAAGATTCAATTGAATTAGGTACTTAAATTGAGGCACCATGATAGTTCGGTATAATCTGCACATCTCAAGAATATTATATATATGTATATATGTATATGCACAGACACAGAGACACAAACATACACACATACATACACACACACATACACACATTTATACGGAAATTTTAGACCTACACACAGACTGATTTATACACATACGTACACATTAACAGTAGGACACGTACGCAAATACCTACACGTGGTATGTGTGTGTCTAAGTATGTGTTTGTGTGTGTGTGTGTGCAACTGTGCGTGTGCGCATCTGTGTGTGTGAAGCGTGTGTGCGCGTTTGTACGTGTGTTATTTCTTTACTACCCACAAGGGGCTACACAGAGAGGGGACAAACAAGGACACACAAACGGATTAAGTCGATTATATCGACCCCAGTTCGTAACTGGTACTTATTTAATCGACCCCGAAAGGATGAAAGGCAAAGTCGACCTCGGCGAAATTTGAACTCAGAACGTAGCGGCAGACGAAATACCGCTAAGCATTTCGCCCGGCGTGCTAACGTTTCTGCCAGCTCGCCGCCTTAACGGCGAGTGTGTATTGCAATATCGTCGTTAATGTAAGCAGAAATTTTGCGGTGAAAGGAAACAATGAGCAATATAAAAATAATTTAGAAAGATCAGCAATGAATGAGAATGTACATACAATGCTATTAATTACATGCCAGCGAGTTTCTTCCCGATCAATGAGTGGATGTTAACAATATTTCATGTAGAAAACAATAATACAATATTATAGATTGATAAGATAATAAGAGAAATTGTAGCAAGCCCTTAGATTTATGATTTATCATACTCATATAGATTTAATTATCAACGGGTCAGTGAAGTTAACTGTGAAAATATATTGTTCAATAGAAACAACTCGAAATGTTTGTGCAATTAATGTATATTTTGATTGAGGTTTTAGAGACTGCTTCACCAGCAGTGTAATAATTCGTAGGAGATAACACCATAACGTTTCGAACAACGCTTATGATTAGATTACACGTGCAGCTAATTGACATTTTAGATTTCATAGTTCCTAATAGTTTCTTCCTCATGAAGCCTACATGTTTGGCATTGCGTGCGAACCTACGACAATGCCATCTCCATAATAGAATCCGCTGGTACAAATATAAGATCTTCGCAGCTTGTCTTGGAAACAAAGCTTTTATTTTTTTCTGTCAATAAACGAAAGCAAAGTGTTATTCTTTCATAGTTTATTACATTATAGATGCTACTTGCATTAGTCGTTATTTTCGCCAGGTAAGAGTTGGAAACAAATTGTAGTTAATGCAAATTTTCGTCCCGCCATCAAGCCTGGTTATGGGATAAGTTGGTCGCTTCCCCACCGCGAGGTTGTGAGTTCAGTCCCATTGCGTGATAACTTTGGCAGAACGTTGGCACGCCGGCCGAAATGCTTAGCGAGATTTCGTCTGCCACTGCATTCTAAGTTCAAATTTCGCCGAGGTCAACTTAACCTTTCATACTTTCGCGGTCGATTAAATAAATACCACATAAGAACTGGGGTCGATGTAATCCAATCAATTCCTTGTTTGTCTCCTCTATGTTTAGGGGCAATAATGAAATAATGCCTTTTATTATATTTTAGGGCCGACCAAATCTTGTGAGTGGATTTGGTAAACGAAAACTAGTATATATATATATATATATATATATATATATATATATATATATATATATATATATATATATATATATATACACTGAAAGTATACACACACACACATATATATATATATATATATATATATATATATAACAGTAGTAATATCGTCTTAAGAAGAATTGCGACTTCACGTTAGTAAATAGACTTTATTTTATATATGTGTGTGTGTGTGTGTGTTTGTGTGTGCGTGTGTGCGGGGGGGGGGTGCGCGTGTGCGTGCGTGCGTGCGTGTGTGTGTGTGTGTGCGCTCGTTTGTATATGTCTATTTGTGTTCATGAGTGCTTGCGCGGATATCTGTTTTAGTCCCCCCACGACTGCTAGACTACCGGTGTTTTTGCATTCATCACGACCCCGTAGTCTGGCGGTTTGGTAAAACAGACCGATCGAATAAGTAATAGTCTTTATAATAGAAGTCCCTGAGTCGATTCATTCACCTATAAATTCTTCAAGCGGGTGCTCCAGCTTGACCGCAGTCTAATGAATGAAACAAATAAAGAATCTGTAAATACTGATTATATTACGAAAACTAAGCGAAACCACGCTAGAATTTATAAGCAGCAACCCGTTAGATACACTTTAATCACACTGCCCTCTGTCCACAGGGATTTATAAAACGAGT
>NC_142937.1:28201552-28211552 GCF_046866305.1 Octopus bimaculoides
TTGCGATCCTTTAAGTTACCATCTAATTTACGGCTAAATTCCTCACAAAATCAATATATACGATACCTAATCTGTTGAATCTGAGTTGTGCCCATGCTAGAAATCGCCCAGTGGTCGCTATAGCCTCTCACAGCCAATGAAATACAGGTAACACATATGAAGTGACACAAACTAGCCAGTAAAAGAAAGTACCGTATTTGGTAGCATATAAAACGATTTTTCCTGAAAAGATGTCTGAAAAGACTCTGTCACGTGTCCTATTTGCCTAGTTTGGCCTGTTTTAATCTTTAATGCATTAAAACTTTTTTCCTGTATACGCCCTGCTGAAATTCGGATTCGTCTAACATGACCGTTTAGTTTTTGTGCCCTCAAATATGGTATCACTATTTTCCAAAGGATAATGACTTCCTTGACTCCGACGCTCAAATAGCGACAAAGTGTTATCGTGTTCGAAATATTAAAAAAACAATTTTCTTTATGTGAAACGTAGAGTAATGCAAAACTGAGTCAATTTGCAGGTAGATATATTAAAACAGATGTCACACATTGAATGCTCTTCCCTTTAACATGTGTCTTTATTTTGACGTGTTTACCTATCTCTCTTGCTATATCTACACACGTTAAGTTTGTGTGTGCGTGTGGGAGTGTGTGTGTGTTTGTATTATCCCGCAAAACTAAATCTCGCCTGTATATACATGCTTATAATCTCAAGCCGATACACAGACACACATTGTCATATTTCTATACAAATCAAGAAATCTATATTCATAAATATAATAAACACACACACGCACATACACATGCACATACACACACACATACAAACAGACAGCTATGTATATAAATATATACACATATATACATAGGTATGTGTGTGTATATGTATATGTCTCTATATGTATATATATGTATATGTCTATGTGTGTGTTAGAGTGTGTATGTGTATGTGTGTATATATATATATATTCATATAGATACATTTCTACGTACATGTATACTCTTTTACTCTTAATTGTTTCAGTTATTTGACTTCGACCATGCTGGAGCACCGCCTTTAGTCGAGCAAATCGACCCCAGATCTTATTCTTTGTAAGCCTAGTACTTATTCTATCGGTCTTCTTTGCCGAATCACTAAGTTGCGGGGATGTAAACACACCAACATCCAATCACGAGGCGTTTCTCGGCCCCAACGCTATAGTAAATGACCAGCGGCTCTGAAGCAAACTTGTTACTACACATCCGCACCTGCCGCACCTAAATGCACCAATTTCTTCTTCAAGCAGCCGCCTCTGCCTGCACCTCACTACGTTTCACCATGAATCTCTGATCCACCTTGTAACAGTTCAATATATTTGTGCGTGTAAATAACATCAACGTACCGTAAATACTCGGTTAAAAGTGGAAAAGTGGAATCTTCTACACCATTTTTTAATGTCAAATTTATGGGGTCGACAATTACATGGATATTACTTTTGAGAAGCGGAAATTCAAAGTAGATTCCGAAGTGACAACGTATCAGTAGCAGAAGCTCAACTGATCTCTAAGCGAATGAAAACAAAAACACAATGAATTACAGATACGTTACCAATTCTATGCATCAAAACACACATGCTAGTAAAATATAATGATCGCATTGGAACCACTGATCTAGCGATTAATTGAATGTTTTTAGGATTATCAAAGTCATGCCTTTGTACAGATTCAGACAATGACGTTTGCCACTTTTCACCAACAGTACTCTCTGTGAAACACGTTTCTCACCATGTAAACAACCAGTGTTTCACGCATGTTTATTGTGCTTGCAGATGTATGCATACATTTTAGTAAGAGTGATGTAGCACCCATCAAGGGATGTGTTGTGCTCGCTATTAAATGGTATTTCACTATAAGCACCGAACATTCCATTATAAGCACCAAACATTCCACCCGTAGAGCAGATTACTGTAAGGTAGCCACACAATTTTGTAACAGAGTTATTTCTACGTACAAAATTATACATTACCTTGATCAAACGATGTTGTCCTGTTGTCCGTAGAATACTAGTGAATACTTTTATACGGGGTCTATAGAAATTTCCTAAGTTTTGGCCAAAAATAGGGGTCGACTTTTATATGAGATCGAATATTACTCGAGTATGTACAGTAGTTTCGTGTTCTAGATCTCAATTTTGGTGCACCAGGCTACAAAATATTACCTGCGATATGATATGATGTTGAGTAGAATAACGGTGGCCAGATAAATCAACCTTTATTGATGAAAGTACTAGGAAAAAGTCGAATACATCCAGAAATCTCATTGCTTCACTAAAACTTAAGTATATTATATAATCTCTCATGCAAAACCCGATATAAGCGCTATTAAGGCGGCATTCATGTTCCATTTTTAAAGACCACATATCGGCTCCATTGAGGTGAATGATCTCTAAAAATATATATAGGTGCAGGAGTGGCTGGAAAATTCGGTATGCTGTTTAATTTCGACTCCTCAAACATACTTCACAGGGATACATCTTGTCTACTGGAATGTGGAAAAACACCCCCAGTGGCAACAAAAACAACCACAAGTCTGTCTGAAACGGCAAATTTGTAAATGCTACCTTTGTAACACCCGGCGATATGCAAGACGATTAGAGAGCTTACTACTTGTTTATATAAGCAGTAGTTACATCGAATTCCTACTGGATGTTATGAAATATTGTTTGAATGTTTCTTAGAATACAGCGGAGAATTATCATTTCTTGGCTAGATTACCTTTCGTTTCATAAATATTCTTTTATTCATAAACTTGCTTCCGTCATTCAACTGCGACCATGTTGTGGCACCGTCTTCGTACATTTCGTCCATGAAATCACAATTCCACTAATTAAATTAATTTTGTCAATTTGTCTCACCCTAATTGCCGAACTGCTAAGTTACGGATCAAAAACAAACCAGCATCGACTATTCAAGTGATGTAAACTAAAGGAAAAATGCACGTGCACATGCACCGTAGACACTAAATAGACAAACACATCCAAAACTCACTTATAAATACACCAATGACAATACTTCATGACACATGTATACACTACGTACACAGGTAGGAATTTGAGCATATGAATTTATCCTTGGCTGCTTATATGCATGTATACCTCTGGAGCAGCACCAGTAGTAGTAGTAGTAGTCGTAGTAGTAGTAGTAGTAGTAGTAGTAGTAGTAGTAGTAGTAGTAGTAGTAGTAGAAGTGGTAGTAGCAGCAGCAGTAGTTCACATCGTAGCACTCCGTCGGTTACGACGACGAGGATCCCAGCTGATACGATCAGTGGAACGGCTTGCTCGTGAAATTAACGTGCAAGTGGCTGAGCACTCCACAGACACGTGTACCCTTAACGTAGTTCTCGGGGGAGATTCAGTGTGACACAGAGTGTGACAAGGCTGGCCCTTTGAACCCACAGGTACAACAGAAACAGGAAGAAAGAGAAAGTTGTGGTGAAAGAATACAGCATGGAACGCTGGGGATTCTATGGGCCCCGGCTGAGAACCACTGCACTAAACAATAAATATCTCGGTTTCTGGTTTGTTTCTCTGTTCTATGTCACACTGAATATTGTTCACTCATCCTTTTCCCCTTTTCAGCTTGTTGCGTGAATTATTAAACTGTCTAAAAATCAAAGCAAGTTGGAAAATAATCACTTTTTCATCGATGTAGAAAAACAGAATGAATTTAGGAAGTCATAAATCACTTTTAAAAAAAATTTATTTATTTATTATTTATTTTCTCATAACGGTTTATAAAATTTCGCCTGATGGAAATGAAGCGATATAGCAAACAGAAATTTTGAAGAAAGTTAAAATATATAAAAAAGCGAAAAACTATAACAAGAGAATCGATTGTGATTACATAAATTGTCAATAGTTTGACTTATTCAATCATTATTTTCAATTGTTATCTTTTTAACAAGTACGTTATGATGCATATACTTTTATGTCTCATTCAAAATGAAAAAAGCATAATAAAAATTTAAATACAAGATGGCGTAGTAAGCCTACAGACATTAGAAAATTATGCCATATCTTAATATTAAAATTATAAATACAATAAAATTAATAAATTTTTTAAAATAAATGAATCACTGTATGAAAGTTTATTTTCACCATTGACCCAAAATATTAATTTAAAAATCAGAGATATCGATAAAGCACTTTTATATTGTCCTACACAATTGGAAATCTATTGTGTATGTCGCGGTTGGCCAAGAAAACGGAGATAGAGACATTTACTGTTTGCTATGGACGATTGTTACTAACTTTACACTTCCTGTTTCTCTGCACTCCTCTTTCGCATCTCCCTCCATATTATCATCATCGTTGTCGTCGTCGTCGTCGTCGTCATCATCATGGTGATGACGATGAGGAACAGAACGTCATCGTCATCATCATCATCATCATCATTGTTTTCAACGTCAATACGAAGACCATCATCAACGCCGCCATGATTGCAATTCATTGAAAGCGGTTTAAATGCCGAAGCCATCAAAATTTTGATAAATTACGTAAAGAAATTACGTGAGGTTATCTAATTGAAAAGCCGTCAGTTGGAGAAGTGTATAGCTGTCAGTCATTTAGCCATCACATAAGAAGTAACGTTATGTGACTATTATTAGAATGTAGATTATACTTAAAACTGCTTCGGTTGAAGCATTTCAGAATATGAAGGAATTGATGGAAATATTTCAATATATATATATATGGCTAGAGTAAGACGTTGAGCTGACAGAAACGTTAGCAAGCCGGGCGAAGTGCTTAGCGGTGTTTTGTCTGTCTTTACGTTCAGAGTTCAAATTCCGCCGAGGTTGACTTCGGTGGCGGTCATATGCACACCTGCATACATATATGTAAAGAGGGAGATACACAGACACAAGCGCACACATTCACACACATACGTATGCACGGACAGACACAGACAGTTCTATGTGTACACATATACTTGCATAGACACGCATCCACACACACACTCACGCACGCACACATGCACAGAAACACACACACATAGAATGATTATAACATATTCTACTGCTACAAATGGTTTCCTGATAGGAACGCAATGACGCCATTAATCTTGTTTCAGATTTAGATTTTGGCTGGGAACAGGAAATAAAAGCGGGTGGCCTCTTTCCACTTGCACTTCTAGTGTTTCGCCACTCCTGAACGAGGACTCTTCTCCGAGTCTCCTTGCACTTCTGTCTATTTCTGGCCTGACGTGGCCATGTAGGCCCCAGGCAGCGAATAAGATAATCTCGCCAGCCTGTGTTTAACCGACATCCTGATCTTGTTCCTTGTCTTTAGGTTTATTCCGTCAACCTGATTGTTTGTCTCGTACGATGTGGCCAGCTCATTTATATCTGTCCTCTTCTTATGGTGTCATTGACTCTCGTATGCTGTTGAATCCAGGCATTGGTTTCTTTTTTTGTTTTGCCCTGTAATGTGATGCCGAGCAGGATTCATTCTACTTTCCGTTAGACTACAATGACTCAGTGTTGAGAGGCTATGTTTCACTGTCTTAGATCATCACAGGCAGTATGTGCTGCTGCTTGATGATGTTTTATTTCTAAATTTCATGGAAGCTTTGGGACTTCTCTTGGGTTTGCCACCTTCCGAAAGGTTGCCCAACCATATAAGAGAGTAAAAGCTACGTTTACTTGGGAATGATGGTGGTGAAAGGCGGAAATCTCCCGAAAATCAAGAGACGAATAGCAATTGGAGTTTTTGTCTGTGTCAAATTCTTTCAGGCTCGAATTGGAAGGGAAATGGAGGAACCAAAATATTGAGACGCAAAATATTATCAGCAGATATAGACACTGACATTTTATTATAACATCTCCATTATAAAACAGCAATGATACCCGTACATAGTCACTGGGTTTGCTAGAAATAGATGTCAAATCTGCACAAATTACACTCATTAGTAATGAAATGTGAAATATATATTTCCTCATACATTTGTATATAGGAAATAGCAGATAAACATGTCAGATAACTATTACTGCAGCATTTTCGATTAGAAATCCGTTTGATCAGGGCTAATTTGTAGTTAATTAACGACAACATTTATGGTAGCATTCGGTCCCTTTTGAATTATGAGATCTTATATAGTTGAAATTTATAACTCACATATTTCTGTAGATTGGGTAATAGTAAATATATTCATGCAAATATAATCATGCTGAGTGGCATGCAACTTTCGCTGGATTCATTCTGGGTTGCGAGATACAAAACTAAAATTAAAATATTCGTTGATAATAACTATAAAATGGTGTAATTATATATAACGATTAATTCTAAAATATAAGATTAACGCTGATATTTGTTCATAATTAGAAATCTAATTTATTATTTAATTAAAAGCCAACATTTTTTATTAGATAGAAATTATGCCTAAATATTGGATTAAAACTAATAAAATTTAGCATTTCTTTACATTGTTATTTTCGTAATCCAACAAGGTAGAAGTGATGGTTAATAGAAGAGACCCCACCTCTCAACTTCAATATTATTCAAATTCTCTATCAAACTATAAGCAGTTCATCAATTTTCAGTGTGGTCATAACGTTTATCCTAACTATACAAAAGAGCTATGCCTTTCTTCTTGGCAGGTTTTAATAAAATGTTATAATGTTCAGAGATGATTTTAACTGAATGTTATGCTCGTATAAATTGGCCATCCTGCTTGGTTAAGATGTAGATGTTTCATTCTTCAATGAAAAACAGAATTTGAAACGATTTCTAGTAAAATTCATTGCTTTACTTTATCAGTAGCGACTAATTTTGTCTTAGCATGCAGTGCCAGTAAATAATTTCCATTGACGAAGCTCACAGAGCAGAAATACATATTTACCACCGCAATTGCCGCTACTGATTTATTTCTGTGTTTATTTCTAAAGCTATACATCCATAAGAGATGTTTTCTCGAGAAGTATATCGCAGTTTAGCAAGTATTCACGCTATATTTTCTTTCAGTATGATATATAGATTACTATTTTGAACAAATCCTCCGTCCGCTGCTAAACACAAATTTTTATACAGCCTGCTCGCTAATTGCGACATCACTGGTTTGTTAATCACCACTAAGCATATCAGTAGTTGCTATTTTTCTCCTTGCACGCAGTGGCAGTAGATACCTGCTACTGACGAAGCCCAAAGAAAAGGAAACGTATTTAGCAATGCCATTACCGTTGCTCGACATTTTCCTACTGCTGGTATATTTTTATGTTTTTTAACATTGTACGTCTATAAAACATATTATCTCGAGGTGAATACTGCAGCTTAGCAGGCTTACAATAATGTATTTACTTTAAGTATTATATACAGATTGCTAATTTGGTTTGTATTAACTCTTGAATTATATTAAAAACTGTAAGGTATTTGTGAAATGTATAACGTTTGAATTAAAGTTCAAGATAATATTGTTAAAATTCAATTCCATACCTATGAAAACTAGCTGGGAGAATAGCTTTAGCAGTTAAAACTAGTTGAGGGCAGTTGCCGTTGACTAGAGATCACACATGGACCCTCATCTGCAGACGAAAGCTATTTTATTGCTGCTATCGAACTCAGGCGAAATGAAGAAGCTAAAGAGAGAAACACTTCTACCCCTAAGGTAGTTGCAAAACGTCGTCCTTCATTGCGAGATGTTTCGTCACTTTTAAGAGAAGAGCTTGCAATATATGTCTTCTACTATAACCTCGGGTCGAGTAAAGCCTTGTGAGTGGATTTGGTAGACGGAAACTGGAAGTCCGTCGTATATGTATATGTATATGTATATGTATATATATGTGTATATATATATATATATATATATATATATATATATATATATATATATATATATATATATATATATATATATATATATATATATATATATATATATATATATATATATATATATATATATATATATATATGTCTGTGTGTGTATATGTTTGTGTGTATATGTTTGTGTGTCTATGTTTATCCACCCAGCATCACTTGACAACCGATGCTGGTGTGTTTATGTCCCTGTAACTTAGCGGTTCCGAAAAAGTGACCGATAGAATAAGTACTAGACTTACAAAAGAATAAGCTCTGATGTCGATCTGCTCGACTAAATGCGGTGCTCCACCGTGGCCGCAGTGAAATGACTGAACACGTAACAAAAAATATATACATATATATGTATGCGCATGCGCAAGTGTACATTTGTATGAATGTTTGTATTGAGGCAGGTTAGACTTCATAACAAGTTACGTACATTGTCGCTGGCTCACACAATACCATTTCAAAAAATGATCGAGTTATATAAGCTATTCGCTTATTCTGTTCACACTGAAATTAAACGTGTTTTACTTTCAACAAAAACTTGTGTGTAATTCTATTATCCCCGATATGGTTATCATCTGGAACATATTAATAACGGAATGACTGTTTTGTTTTAAATATTTAATGCTTAGACATAATACACTCATGTCTATTAATATTAGCTGTAAACCTAAACGATATGTTTGATAAATAATGCTACCATTCTCATCTTTTCACATAAATGCTTTATTCTACAATTTTTTTGTTTTATTAGAACAGACACCATCCCCCACCACCACCACAACAGAGAATCATTTAATGTCGGACTCTCAAATTTAGGCTGATGCATTTTAATTAGGATGCTGATTATAATTTGTTTTAGAGAATATGGCAATATCATTATCATTTTTCCGTATTCCTTTCTGTATTGAAAATGACTCCGCTCATCACATCCAGCGATACCTGGACATAATGACTCGATGATACGTATTAAGTTTACCTTCTCTACGCTGTGCTTCATGGATTCTGTGTAAGTTGGTAATCCGTAATACGTACTTACCCTTAATTATCACGCTTGTAATCACCAAGGTGAATATTATATGGCTGCCAGGAAGCAATACCGCTCTTACTTACAATAATTCTCGATGTGGCCCTTGTTTCCTGTCAGCACGTTGCTAATATAGGTTTCTACTTTAATACATCAATTATTTGATAATCATCTTCGTTTACTTCTGAAGATTTCGGCTTGAGAACCCATTAAACAAGCAACTTCTGCATTTCTTTGATGTAACTTTTTGCCTAATTCAATTATTGATATTCCTTTAAAGACCGGTATTTTCTCTTCTTTTTTTTTTCCATCTGTTAGCATGTTCAAGTATTGCAATATAATACATAGCACACATTAATTCTTACTCATGAGGTGAAGCCGGTATTATGAATATTTTAATTTAAACTGGTCTGAAGTCGGTAAGCTGGAAAATGCTTGGTGACTTCTTGTCCGTCTTCCGAGTTCTGAGTTCAAATTCCGTCGAAGTCCACTTTGCCATTCATCCTTCCGTGATCGATAACATAATTACCGGCTGTGCACTAAACCTACCCTCAAATTGCAAGGCCCTGCACCAACATTTGAAACCAATCTAAACTGTCATAAAATAAATACCAGTTGAGCACTATGGTCGATGTAATCGACTTAGGCCTTCTCACAAAATTGCTGGCATTGTGCCAAAAATTGAAATCGATTTTAACTTGAGTTCCCTTATTCTTTTATACAATCAAGTCGTAATCCTCACATAAAAATAGATATTCTACTTCCATTATAACTTTATCCATTCCCAATGAATATACTTTACAGTTCTTCAAAATTTTACTGTCTGCAGTATTTAGTACATATTGTTAATAATCAGCATGTATAATGTACACCACCCGTAGTTTTATTCATTTGACTTGCTTGTTAACCTTCTCATAACACTCCAGTAGTTTTCAAGTTATCCTCTTGATGAAATAACTGTTACAGAAATTGCACTGTTTACGCTGAAGTTAAATTTACAGTTTTGAGCCAGTAGTCTGGTTTACTCTTTGCCTTTTCTATACGACGATTTCTATTTTACACTCTAAGCTGTAGTCGACTGTACTCATTTAAGCTTTTGTAGTTTCCATTTTCACATTTCAAATTGCGTGTTTCTCGCT